>NC_092131.1:22068066-22371097 GCF_043159975.1 Macaca nemestrina | reverse complement strand
GAACTCTCATTCATAATTGCTTCAAAGAGAATCAAATACCTAGGAATCCAACTTACAAGGGATGTGAAGGACCTCTTCATGGAGAACTACAAACCACCGGTCAATGAAATAAAAGAGGAAACAAATGGAAGAACATTCCACACTCACAGATAGGAAGAATCAATATTGTGAAAATGATCATACTGCCCAAGGTAATTTATAGATTCAATGCCATCCCCATCAAGCTGCAAATGACTTTCTACACAGAATTGGAAAAAACTACTTTAAAGTTCATATGGAACCAAAAAAGAGCCCACATTGCCAAGACAATCCTAAGGCAAAAGAACAAAGCTTTAGGCATCACGCTACCTGACTTCAAACTGCACTACAAGGCTACAGTAACCAAAACAGCATGATACTGGTACCAAAACAGAGATATAGACCAATGGAACAGAACAGAGCCCTCAGAAATAATACCGCACATCTACCACCATCTGATCTTTGACAAACCTGACAAAAACAAGAAATGGGGAAAGGATTCCCTATTTAATAAATGGTGCTGGGAAAACTGGCTAGCCAGAAGTAGAAAGTTGAAACTGGATCCCTTCCTTACACCGTATATAAAAATTAATTCAAGATGGATTAAATACTTAAATGTTAGGCCTAAAACTATAAAAACTCTAGAAGAAAACCTAGGCAATACCATTCAAAACACAGGCATGGGCAAGGACTTCATGTCTAAAACACCAAAAGCAATGGCAACAGAAGCCAAAATTGACAAATGGGATCTAATTAAAGAACTTCTGCACAGAAACTACTATCAGAGTGAACAGGCAACCTACAGAATGGGAGAAAATTTTCGCAATCTACTCATCTGACAAAGGGCTAATATCAAGAACCTACAAAGAACTGAAACAAATTTACAAGAAAAAAACAACCCCATCAAAAAGTAGGCGAAGGATATGAACAGACATTTCTCAAAAGAAGACATTTATGCAGCCAACAGACACATGAAAAAATGCTCACCATCACTCGCCATCAGAGAAATGCAAATCAAAACCACAATGAGATAGCATCTCACACCAGTTAGAATGGCGATCATTAAAAAGTCAGGAAACAACAGGTGCTGGAGAGGATGTGGAGAAATAGGAACACTTTTACACTGTTGGTGGGATTGTAAACTAGTTCAACCATTATGGAAAACAGTATGGTGATTCCTCAAGGATCTAGAACTAGATGTACCATATGACCCAGCCATCCCATTACTGGGTATATACCCAAAGGATTATAAATCATGCTGCTATAAAGACACATGCACACGTATGTTTACTGCGGCACTATTCACAATAGCAAAGACTTGGAATCAACCCAAATGTCCATCAGTGACAGACTGGATTAAGAAAATGTGGCACATATACACCATGGAATACTATGCAGCCATAAAAAAGGATGAGTTTGTGTCCTTTGTAGGGACATGGATGCAGCTGGAAACCATCATTCTCAGCAAACTATTGCAAGAACAGAAAACCAAACACCGCATGTTCTCACTCATAGGTGGGAAATGAACAATGAGATCACTTGGACTCGGGAAGGGGAACATCACACACCGGGGCCTATCACGGGGAGGGGGGAGTGGGGAGGGATTGCATTGGGAGTTATACCTGATGTAAATGACGAGTTGATGGGTGCTGATGTGTTGATGGGTGCAGCATGCCAACATGGCACAGGTATACATAAGTAACAAACCTGCACATTATCCACATGTACCCTAGAACTTAAAGTATAATTAAAAAAAAAAAAAAAGTCAGGAAAAAACAGGTGCTGGAGAAGATGTGGAGAAATAGGAACACTTTTACACTGTTGGTAGGACTGTATACTAGTTCAACCAATGTGGAAGACAGTGTGGCGATTCCTCAAGGATCTAGAACTAGAAATACCATTAGACCCAGCCATCCCATTACTGGGGATATACCCAAAGATTATAAATCATGCTGCTATAAAGACACACGCACATGTATGTTTACTGCAGCACTATTCACAATAGCAAAGACTTGGAACCAACCCTAATGTCCATCAATGATAGACTGGATTAAGAAAATGTGGCATATATACACCATGGAATACTATGCAGTCATAAAATAGGATGAGTTCACATCCTTTGTAGGGACGTGGATGTAGCTGGAAACCATCATTCTCAGCAAACTATTGCAACAACAGACAACCAAATACTGCATGTTCTCACTCATAGGTGGGAATTGGACAATTAGAACACTTGGACACAGAAAGGGGAACATCACACACTGGGGCCTGTCTGGGGTGGGAGGAGGGGGGAGGGATATCATTAGGAGATACACCTAATGTAAGTGACGAGTTAATGGGTGCGGCACACCAACATGGCACATGTATACCTATGTAACAAACCTGCACGTTGTGCACACGTACCCTAGAACTTAAAGTATAATAAAAAAATATATATATAAAACATATGTCCCAAAAGCCTACAGTATGATACCTGTACGTAAAATTTAATAAGCATTTCTATTTATCAGGAAGACAAAGATGTCTATCACTGATATGCAACATAGTATGTCTTAGTGGACGTAACAAAAGGAAAAAAGAAAGGGAAAGAGGAAAGGGGTAAGGGAGTGAGAAAGCAAAGAGGAATACAATTCAAGGAAAACACAAAAGAAGTAGAAAAGAATATTCCAAGTTATTATTTTAAGGAACTCTTCCTATAGATAAACCATAAGCAAGTTAAACAGTTACTGGATCAAAGAACAAAATACATTACTCAACACTGTTCCTACTTACCAAAAATAATTCATAAGAAAATACAGATTTAAAAAGATGTAATTTGCAACAGCAAATAAAAGCCTACATGGTGTCTAGAAATAAATTTAACAAAGATGTACAAGACTTTTTGGAAAAATTAGTAAATATCATGAAAGAAGATAAAAATAGATCTAAACAGAGAGAGAGAGCATGTTTTAGATGTGACGATTGTATAATAAATATGATCCCAATCACGCTTTAAAAAAAAAAGATTTAAGTACAACATAGCAAGAAGCACAACAGAAATTTACCTCCTTCAGACAGGTTCCTATGGTTTGTTGGGCCCCTAAAACTAGAAAAGAATAAACTTTAAGGACTACGCATGATCCTACAATCTGTGACACACAAAAGAGAGAGCTGGCTTGCTCACTATCAAACATACAGGTAATGAAAAAATACAAAAATAGAAACCTCAGTACAATGCTGCCTCTTCCATTTGCATTTTACTTTATTTGTTGGGCTATCCATTCCAAAGATTTTGACACAAAAACTCTTCAGTTAAAGCAAAATACCTGTATAAAAGCGCAGATTTAGACTAACTTCATGGACTCAGAGTAAAGTGTGAATGTTTTCCTTGGAGGTAAAAAATGTGAGGGAATCAGTGGTACTATCAGAGGGAGAGGTTATTTTCAAAGTACCTTGATGAAATGTTTTCCACCTTTGCAAGCAGAGCACCTGCTGAGATCAGGTGGGCATATTAGAGGATTACTGCAGAGAAGAAATGCATTATCTTTTGGAAAGCTGCGCTCAAATCTGTTCAATATCATTATTTTTTCTCCTCATTTCCCTTTGTTGAAGAAACATTCCTGGTGCCCTTTTCTACCATGTTAAAATAAAGCTTTTTATTTTATCCTTTGAGGAAGAAAGCTCAAGTGCAAATGCTCCTTCAGGTCACTTGTCTAAGCCTACTCTATTTAAACAGCTGTATTGCAAATGATAGAAGCACTAAGACTCTTGCCTTGTTAGCAGTAAGCCTTATGATGAGCAAGTCCCCAAATGCCATTACACTTCATACTTACTACTGCACACCAGCAAAAGAAAATCCCTGGGAAGGTATCATGTTGCAGTGGTTTAAAATGTTTCCCTATTTGTGTTCAACAACTCTAATCACTTAGATAAATGCCTGAGCTCCCAGCACTTTTCCTGCTATAAATGTTTTATTCTAGAATACTCTATTACTGGTAATGCCACCCCCAACACACACATGCACAATACCCACTGAAATATTTTGAGGACTAAAGTTCTAAAAGCCCTTTCCCTGAGTCATACTCTTAAACCTTATATTTTCATGGGGAGTGGGTTCTAAATTTAAACCTGCTTCTCTGTTTGGATTCTGAGATATCATGTACATTTATTAGCCCATCTGTTTCCAAGAATGGCATCCGAGGAGCCTCAGAGCATTAAGTCTATGCCCTGAGTCATTCACAGAAGGGGAGCAGAGATGTCAGAGCTGGAAAAATTGTAGATCATAGCAAGTGTGTTGATATTTCTTGAAAATTAGTGTATATTAGCCAACCACTGTTGGGTTTTTAAAATCTGCTCCGCCTGTTCACAAATCTGGAAAGTCAAGAGATGAAGAGCTAGAACATGGAAGGCAAAGAGTCGAAGGAAAAAGGCTTTGCAAATTCAACTGTGAGAGTCTACAGTTGTGGGTGGAAGTACACCCACGGTGGTGGTGGAAATGGGGAAATTCTCAAGAAGCTTTTAACATTTAAACACTTTGCTAAATTCAAGAGCTTATTAAATATAAAATCATTCTGGCCAAGTCGTGCAAAGGATGCCATTAACACAAACTCTCAATAGGGATACTGAGATCAACACTTAAACATTTTACATTAAAGATCATTTTTCTTTTTTCTGAGACACAGTCTTGCTCTGTCACCCAGGCTGTAGTGCAGTGGCATGATCTCAGCTCACTGCAACCTCCGCCTTCTAGGTTCAAGCAATTCTCATGCCTCAGCTTCCTGAGTAGCTGGGATGACAGGCACACACCACCATGCCCGGCTAATTTTTGTATTTTTAGTATAGACAGGGTTTCACCATTTTGGCGAGGCTGGTCTAGAACTCCTGACCTCAGGTGATGATGATTCTTCTCCTTTTCCTTCTCCTTCTCCTTCCTCTTCCTCTTCCTCTTCTTTTCTCCTTCTCCTTCTTCTTCTCCTCTTTTTCTTCTTCTTCTTCTCCTCCTCCTCTTCCTCTTCTTCTTCTTCTCTTCTTTCTTCTTCTTTGGAGAAATGGAATATGCTTTTGAAAACAAAACTTTAGGGCTTAGAAACCATCATTTTGGCTTTCAGTATAGTGAGCAACAGGGGGGCAAATAATGGTGAATTTCTTTAAGAACTTTCTTTCAACTGGGCTCCCCTATGAGAATTTATAAAACACTAACCATGTGGCTACTGAGTAAAGAGTAAAGACAATAAATATATTAAAAAATATCTATGAGTCTGGGCCCATTGAAAAGTAAAAATTTTAATCAGAAAAGATATTTGGGCTTTATATAAAATATAGATACAAATGTGTACCCAGGTGCACACACAGAACATCTAATTGTCATGTGAAAAAAAACTTTATTTTCCTCTAAGCAGATTCTGAAACTTTGTTGAAATAAACATAGATTTAAATCTATTTCTTGCTGCCTTGTCTTCTGGTCACCATGACCAAAACACTATGTGAGTCTGTTGAAACACATTGCAGATTTTGTTTTGTTTTGTTTTGTTTTGTTTTCTATCTCCCAGCAGTAAGTCCATCTTAAGTGCCCAGGGATGGAATATGGTTAAAGTAGTAGCTTGGTTTAGTTACTCAGAACTGACTGTTCTTACATGTTTTAATCACTTTTCCAGTGTAAAATGGCCACGGCAAATCCTTTATCTAATTTCCAGGCAATTAGATGGTGTTTGCCTTTAATATCTTTGGGCTCCCCTATCCTCCCTTTATGAAACCTTCATATATCAACCCAGCTGCCAGTGGCGGTTTCTTCTGATGTCTAAAAGCCTCTCATGACACTTATTTACTACATGCACAATTTATGTCCCCAGTTCTTTCTTAAACACATTGTTATTTTCCCAAAGGCAATGTCCTTCTCTCCCCCACCCCCTCTCTCTCTTTCCTATATATATATATATGTGTATATATGGTAGAATTGGAAAATCTATTGGGTGCTAAAGATTACTAGCACATATTAGATTCTCATTAAAAAAAAAAAAAAAAAAAAAAAAAAAAACTTAAAATTACAAATGAACAGGCCAAGGCATTAAATTCTCAGTAATTGGTTCCTCCACTTCCACTTTCATTTTGGTATTACTATTTTTTGACTCAGCGAATGTTTTAAAGTTGGGCCAAAAGGCATTATTAAAAGTCACCTTACTGGCAAATATTCTAAAGTAATTATAAGTGATTGTACAGTCAAAAAAAAAAAAAAAAAAAACCCATGTTGGAGAAGAAAAAAAGATCTTCCTTGCCTACAGGAACAAAGCCAGGATTACAGGAATCTGGTGTGTTTGCCTTGTATAAAAGCCATTGGCTATGAGGAAATTGGATTTTCCACATGAGGCAGGGTAGGGAACTGTATTTTTTCCTTAAGGTGAGTGTTAGTTGCCAGGACTTTCTCGTAACATGAGACAAAACCAGGAGCAAAAAAGAGCCAAGGAGAGAAAAAAGCCTTCATCTAGACAAGCTTGGCTAAGAGTATTGTTCCTGCTTTTTGGAATAGTTATAGAGAAAATTGATGACTATAGCCTTGTCTTTGTTTATGTTTTCTGAAGTCGGAAAGTCGTATCACTACGTATTGATAATGGAGGGCCTGGACTCACAAGGTACATACAGCTCAGGCCTGAGCTCAGGATCTACGTATTGGATTTGGGCAGCATCGAGCCAGCAGCAAGATGAAAACACCAGGACTGCAAAGAACAAGGATCAAGGTTAAGAGTGGTGAACTTTGAGACCAATTGTGTTCAGATGTACTTGAAGTCTCCTCCATCTATTTTGAAGCATCTGACCCATGGCTACCAGGACATAGTCTTCCTTCCTTCCTGCCTGCCTTCCTGCCTTTCTGCCTTCCTGCCTTCCTCCCTCCCTCTCTTCCTTTTCTCCTCCCCCGTTCTCTTCTTTCCTTTCTTTCGTCTTTCCTTTCTTCATTGCTTTCCTCTTTCCTTTCTTTCTTCCTTCTTAGTTTCTTCCCATACATATTGTCATGCATTCTGCTACTCCTAGGACCTTGAAGAAAAATAATCCAGGTACTCTGTCCTAAGGGTTTCTTATGCTAGCTAGATCCATGTGTTTCAGATTTTAACATCTATAGGCATGATCTGGGGATCTCATTAAAGTGAAGAGTCAACAGCCCTGGGCTGAATCTAAGAATCTGCATTTCTAACAATCTCCCAGTCTGCAGGTCCATAGACCACACTCTTAGATACAAACCTCTTGTTGGATTATTTGAACCTGTATTGGTGGTGTCTGAAAATTACAGGACACTGACTACATCCTCAACTAGAGTTTTGCACTTGATTCCCAGATAACCTAAATTAAAAAAAAAAAAAAAAAAAAATGGCAGATTACCGCCCCTTTTGCCAAGAAAATATCACAAACACTGGCTACCAAGGCAAGTGGATGGGTGTCGTCATCCTGATAAGCAGAGAAGACATCATCTGTAGAAGTAGTAAAAGGATGATGAAGCCATAGAAAAAAGTTAGGGATTTTTAAATAAACAGGAATACTTTGAACTGGATACAGACATTAGTAAAGTTTCAATCACAGCCATCATTTTACCAGATGTCTTGACCATTCTCTTTATGCACAACATTTTTTAAAAGTGTAGAAGATCATAGGACAATAACATGTGGTGATAAACTTGTTTGATTACACTTCCCAGGTGCTGCTGGGTCCAATTACCCTGGTGCTAAAACATCCTCTAATTGGGTGTGAAACACACATCAGAGTTAATTACACTGTACACCACTATATAGGCTTGAAATAATTAAGAATGTTTTCGCTGGGCGCGGTGGCTCAAGCCTGTAATCCCAGCACTTTGGGAGGCCGAGACGGGCGGATCACGAGGTCAGGAGATCGAGACCATCCTGGCTGACATGGTGAAACCCCGTCTCTACTTTAAAAATACAAAAAACTAGCCGGGCGAGGTGGCGGGCGCCTATAGTCCCAGCTACTCGGGAGGCTGAGGCAGGAGAATGGCGTGAACCCGGGAGGCGGAGCTTGCAGTGAGCTGAGATCCGGCCACTGCACTCCAGCCTGGGCAGCAGAGTGAGACTCTGTCTCAACAAAAAAAAAAAAAAAAAAAAAAAAAAAAGAATGTTTTCATTTCTCAACTGGCCTAGAAAAAAAAGTACATGAAATTCAAGTTTCAATCCTTAGAGATTTCTTTAAAACTCATGAGATCATCTAAATATGAACTTATATAAATTTCTAACCCTAGAAACTTTTTGAGACCATAAGCCTCTTATCATAACCTAGATACTTTGTACAAATGTATAGTTAACTGTGTTTCACAAGGAGAATGTGCCCTTTGAAACTTGTGAAACAAAATTATTATGAGAAGGTCTTTTATGTGAAAAAAAAAATTAGTCACTTAAAAGTGCTGGTCATTTAAAAGTACTCTTTTGGGGGCACTCACCTTCATAATAAATATTGGATTATCAACGCCAATTGCATTACAGAATATTGGTTATATGATGCACGAACAGTATTGCGAGAGTTGGGAGATTACAGCTATAATGACATCAAATCTAGAAAGAAATTCATGGAAATAGATTAGAGTGGAAATTATCTATTACAAGAAGATCCAAGTAACCCATTTGACACAATTTGGATATCTGCCCCCTCCAAATCTCTTGTTGAAATGTGATCCTACATGTTGGAGGTGGGGCCTAGGGGGAGGTATTTCAATCAGAGGAGTGGATCATTCATGAAGTGCTTGGTGCCATCCCCATGGTAACAAGTGAGATTTGCTCTGTTAGTTCATGTTGACAGCTGGTTGTGTGAAACAGCCTGGCATCTCTCCCACTTCCACTTTCACCATGTGACACGTCTGCCCTCCCTTTGCCTTTTGCCATCAGTAAAAGCTGCCTGATATTCCCATACATATTGTCACGCATTCTACTGCCACTAGGACTGTGAAGAAAAATAATCCAGGTACTCTGTCCTGGCACCTCTTGTTGGATAGTCTCAGATATTCCTTTATAACAATGCACTACAGACTAATACAGAAAATTGATATCAAGGAGTCGGGCAATTCTATAAAGATACCTGAAAATGTGAAAATGGCTTTGGAACTGGGTAATGGGCAGAGGTTAGAAGACTTTGGAGGGTTCAGAGAAAGACAAGAAGATGAGGGAATGTTTGGAACTTCTTAGAGACTGGTTTAATGGTTGTGATCAAGATGCTGACAGAAATATGGACAGTGGTGGCCAGGCTGATGAGATCTCAAATGGCAATGAGGAACTTATTGGGAAATGGAACAAAGGTTACCCTTGTTATGCCCCATCAAAGAACTTGGCTGCTATCCATGACCTAAGACTTTGTGGAAGGCTGAATTTAAGGATGATGACTTAGGGTATCTGGGAAAAAAAAAAATTCTAAGCAGCAAAGCATTCAAGAGGTGATGTGGCTGCTTCTAACAATCTATAGTCAGATACGGGAGCAAAGGAAAGACTTACAATTGGAACTCATAAGAAAATGGAAGCAGACTGTAAAAATGTTGAAGCCTGGAAATGTGATACAGAAGAAAAGAACATTTTCAGAAGAGGAATCCAAGAGGCCTGCGGAGCAACCACTTTGCTAGAGAGATTAGCATGACTCAATGAGAGCCAGGTGCTAAAATTCAAGACTACAAGCAAAAGGTCACAAAGGCATTTCAGAAATCTTAGAGACAGTGCCTCCCACTACAGGCTCTAAAGCCTAGGAGGAAGGAATGGTTCCAGGGACCTTGGAAACAGTCCTGGCCCAGGATCCCACTTCCCTGCTTAGCCTCAGATGCTGCTTGCCACATCTGGGCCTCTCTGGCTCTGGCCAGGTACCAAAAGGGCCCAAGTACATCTCAGGTCGCTGCTCCAGAAGGTGCAAGCTTTAAGACTTGCTGGTTTCCATGTGGAGGATAAATACTGAAAAGTCTGGGTACCCGGGCAGAAGCCTGCCACAGGACTGGAGCACCCACAGAGAGCCTCTACTAGGGCAATGTCAAAAGGGACTGTGGGGTTTGAGCCCCTCCACACAGTCTCCGTTGGAGAACTGCCTAGTGGAGCTGTGGAAATCAAGTCACTGCCCTACATACATGAGGATAGTAGAGCACCCTCAGCTTTGAAAGGGTTGCAGGCATCTGACTCTAACTCTTGACGGTATTAGCTACAGGGGATGCTCCCAGAAAAGCCATGGGAGTGGAGCTGTCCAAGGCTTCAGGGATCCACCCCTTGCACCAGTGTGCTTTGTATGCAAGAAGCAGAGTCAAGGATTGTTTTGGAGATTTAAACGTTAACATCTGCTCTGCTGGGTTTCAGACTTGCCCCGGGGCAGGGCGGGGCGGGCGGGGGTGGGGGGGCCATTCTCCCCTTTAGAATGGAAATGTTTACCCAAGGACTGTACCACCATTGTATCTTGGGAGTAAATAACTTGCTTTTGATCTTACAGGCTCATAGGTGAAGGGAAATTGCCTTGAGTCTCAGATGAGACTGAAGACCTTTGAGCTGACACAGAATGAGTTGAGACTTTTGGAGGCCTACTGGGAAAGTACGATTGGATTTTGTAATGTGAGAAAGACATGCGATTTGGGAGCATCTAGGGGCAGAATGATATGCTTTGAATATTTGTTCTTTGCAAATGTCATGAAATGTGACCCCCAATGTTGGAGGTGAGACCTAACGAAACGTGTTTGGGTATTGGGACAGATCCCTCATGAAGGGTTGGGTGCCATCCCCATGGGAATGCTTAAGTTCAAATTCCATTAGTTCACGTGAGAGCTGGTTGTTTAAAAGAGTCTGGCATCCGTCTTGATTCCTCTCTCACCATGTGACACATCTTCTCCCTCTTTGCCTTCTGCCATGAGTAAAAGCTTCCTGAGGCCTAGCCAGATGCTGGTGCCATGCCTGTACAGCCTCCAGAAGTGAGAGGAAACTTTTTTCTTTATAAATTACTCCGTCTCAAGTATTTCTTTACATCAACACAACATGGGCTAATACACTATGCTTAGAGTAAAATCAACAGACATGCTCCTTGATCTCACTTACCTGTGGCATCTAAGAAGGTTAAATTCATAGAAGAGTAGAAAAATGGTTACTAGAGGCTGGGGCAGGGGGAGGGAGTGAATGAGGAGCTGCTGGTCAAAGGATACAAAGTTTCACTTATATACAAGGAATACATTTTGAGATCTGTTTCACAGCAGGGTGACTGTAGTCAGTAAAATGTGTTGTAAATTTTAAAATAACTGAGAGTAAATTCCAAATGTCTTATCACAGAAAAATAAGTAAATGAGATAAAAATATATTAATTGGCTTGATTTAATCATTCTATATTGTGTACATATACCAAAGCATCACACTGTACCCCATAAATGAATATAATTATGGTTTGTTAATTTAAAAAAGCATAATTTTAAAATAAAAAATAAAAACAAGAAAAACATGCTCTTTACTATACTTGTGCTATTTAACCTAATATATAAACATATATAGAATATATAAATATAGAAATTATAAAAAAACTAAAATTCACTTTGGTTGATAATCTTCTGAAAAGGCACATAGATGCAGAAAGATGAAAATGAGTTAGTTTGGCAGCAATTTGTTTTCCAATGCCTCTTGATCTATTGTCCTGGAAGCTTGTGTGTTGACAGTTCCCTTGCTGCATTATCTCCTGGCATCTGTGGACTGACCCATGCTATCTGCCAGGTTTTTCCTAATGTGACTGGCCCTCTGGTTACTAGCTGACTCACCATGTTATCATGGGTTTTTTCTTCCATTACGCTCTGCCTCCCTAGACTTTATCTACCATCTGATGCTGTCCTCCTCTCCTCCTATACCAATAGTTCATGCTCCTTTGAGCCAACACTTTCTGGTAGTATTCGTCCCAAGCATGGCAATGCTTAGCAAATATTAAATCTTAATAACTCATCTCAAACTATGGTACACTCTACAGGAGTTATAAAGAGCACAAGATATTTTAGATTCTTCTGCCTGCTAAATTATTTCAGAGGTCAGGATTTTTTGATAAGAATTTATTTAACTTATCTTGTCTACCCAGAATAATTTGATTAATCCCAAATCTCTGAGTGACACATTTTTTACCAACCAGCATTGGAATCTGATTTTCAGCAGTTTTTCTATATCGTTTCAATGAACCAGTTCAATAACCTGAACCAAAAAAAAAAAAAAAAAAAAAAAATCTTAAAGTAACCAGTGCTCATGAGTCTTTAAACTTTAATTTGTCTTTGCACATCACCGTCATGCAAGGAAACAGTAAGTATTTTCAAGAGGCATACTATGTTTGATAAATAGTTTCTTTACTCAATGCTGTAACAACATAAACCTTTAGCAAAAAGTAATGTATTTGTACTTTGCCCAGTTTGTAGGTAAATATTAAAGTATTGGAACATTTGCTGACTTTTTCCTTGTTCTTCTTGCAAATCTCATCAACTCCCACCGCTTATTTGTATTTAACTTGGCTTCTTTAAGAAGATAAGTAGAGGGAAACAGGGGAGTTTGCTATGATGCCCTCATCCATCTTAAAAGCCAGACAACTAAGTTCTTACAAAGAAAGAGTAAATGACACTGTCTACATTGACTTTAACCTTATGAAAATTACAAAAATTTAAATATAGTCTTGTAATCACAATTAAAGTCACTTTTCTATGGCAACATTTATTCATTTTCATTTTACTTTATGCTGTAATCAGAATTCTTGAAATTTGTAACATCAGGCTCATATAACATTTTGTAAACAGAGAAAAGTCTGTCTAAGTATTAAATAACTTTTTATCTTTAATGGTCCTAGAACATATATTCTTTAATTCATTCAACAAGCACTTGAGCATCTTCTACAAGCAAGGTCACATGGCACAGGTCTTGAGTCTCCTTAGCATTTTATCACTAATACCTGGCATGTAGAAAATTTAATTTGAATAACCACAAGAATCCCATTCATATTTTATGACAAACCATGCAATAATAGTTTAATACTAGATTTATTTATAAATTTTGACTTAGTTTTTAGATTTACATTTAGATCTACCAGATTTAACTTTAGATTTAGATTTATCAGATTTAGATTTAAATGCCATGTATAGTCTGGAGATCAGGATTCCTTAATGAAGTGGAATTCGAATAAGAACTGAAAAGGAGAACTCTTTAATCAAGTTAAGGGGAAGACTTGCTGTTCAGACAAAAAAAAAAAGTGTTGTGCCCAAGATCCTAGGGGAGGAAGAACTATATCACAGTGAGGATCACTGAGGAGGACAGAGCGACCGGAGCAAAGAAGGTGAGGGAGGTTGTCCTCTCAATGTGTTGATCCTGCTGTATTAGTCTAGTCTCATGTTGCTATGAAGAAATACTCAAGACTGGATAATTTGTAAAGGAAAGAGGTTTAACTGACTCACAGGTACACATGGCTTGGGGGGGCCTCAGGAAACTTACAGTCACAGCAGAAGGTACCTCTTCACAGGGTGGCAGGAGAGAGAAGTCAGTGCAAGCAGAGGAATTGCCAGATGCTTATAAAACCATCAGATCTTGTGAGAGTCACTCACTCTCAAGAGAAGAGCATGGGGTAAACTGCCCCCATGATTCAGTTCCCTCTACCTGGTTCCTCCCATGACACTTGGGGATTATGGAGATTATAATTCAAGAGGAGATTTGGGTGAGGACACAGCCAAACCATATCCCCAGTATTGCCCAATTCTCTGTTCCATCTACCCCATTTCTATCCCAAAGCTCAAAAAGCAGCTGATTCTGAAAAGACAGATACCGGATCTCCTGTTGGTTTAAGGCTTACCCCGTATGACTGACAGGTTGGCCTGGCTGGTTCAGATTCAGACATGAAAACTGACATTGCTCCATGCAGATGCCCTGTCCTAGCATAGACTGACTTCCTCAGTGTCTGCGGGGTCCTTATGTCACCCACAGTGGAGTTGACAGCACAGTATTTCATAATGAGGCCTGTTCTGGAAAGATAACTCTAAATGAGAATCTGAGGGCCAAAACAGATCTGCATTATTCCAAATTCTGTGCTAAAGCAGATTGCATTGTAGCTGGCCTTTGATGTGTTCTCAGAGTCTAATAATAACTTAAAAATGAAGACAAGCATCTGTCTAGAAAAACTTCTAAAGGGTTGTATTTAAAATGCTTTGCAATGGCAAATTAACAGAGTTTTAATTGACGTTTTCTTCTTCCTTCCTGTAGAAATGAATTGTAAGATTCGGGAATGCATTTTTTAATATTTTGACAGAAACCTACATGTTTTAATCTTTTTAAGTATGTAATTATAGGACATGGGCCTGCTAGAATTGCGCTCCACATGGGTGGTGGAATAACATGCCCTTTACAAAATGAATTATAATAGATTTTGGATAAAAGCGATAAACACTAGATCACATTTTATTAACACGGAGAATGTCACAGTTTCGTAAAAGTAAATTCGCTACATAAAAATAGTAATGAATAGTTGAATTAATGACTAGATACCATCGAGAGTGTACTCAACATCCTAAAATTTTAATTTTAGGGTATGAACCCCAATGCAGATTATGAGTTTTGGGTGATTATGACGTGTCAATGTAGGTTCCTCAATTGTAATAAATGTATCACTCTGGTGGAGGATTTGATAATGGAGGAGGCTATGCATATGTGGGGACAGGAGGTTCTATGGGAAATCTCTGCACCTTCCACTCAATTTTACTGTGAACTTAAAACTACTCTAAAAATAAAGTGTATTTTAAAAAATTAAAAAGCGATCTGATGAAATAATCTTAATTGTTATGGAAACCATCGTTTTTAAAATAATGTAAGTTTACATTTAGAATATCAGGAACATAAGGCAATTCATCCACCTCAAGGTCAATGTGTCTGCTCAGCGAGTACTGAGTGATTCTATAGCTGGGCCATTGCTACAATGCTTTCTGTATTCTCAACACTGCATGAGGCACTTCTGCCCACTTTTTCATTGATTCCTCACAAGAACCTCAGGAAACAGGTCCTACTTTTATTATCAACTTATAAACAGGAAAAAAGTGAGGTTCAGAGAGGTTCATTAAATACTCCAAAGTCACACAGATAGTTGCTGTCAGAGGGATAAAAATAGACCTTGCACATGTCTGAGTAGCTAATTCTTCTGCTTGGCTTTTTTTTTTTTTTTTTTTTTTTCGAGTGGATAAATAAGGTTGTAAGAAAGAATACCTTTCTACCCAAATATGCTTTACTCTCCTGAAAAAAAAGTGAAATGTAAATACAGTCTTTGAAGCTAGTTTTGAATGTAACTAAAAACTGTAATGCCAGATGAGATAATTAGATTATGAAGGAAGCTCTAACGGGGTTAGGAGAGATGTACGAGAATGCACCCATCAGGTTTCTGGCTGCTGGTGAAGACCTAAGCACTCTCCTCTTCTGGGTAAGTTTTAGGGCTTATCCAATTTCATGCCAAAGCGGGTAGAAGTAGAAGAATATTCTAAGCACGCAGAAACATCTAAACAAAGTAAGGATGCGTGAGCCTCTGTATTCAGGGCACTGCAAATTATTGTTCAAAATAAATCTTTAGGCTACGAGCAGTGGCTCACGCCTGTAATCCCAGCACTTTGGGAGGTGGGTGGATCACCTGAGGTCAGGAGTTCCAGACCAGCATGGCTAACGTGGCGAAACCCTGTCTCTACTAAAAATACAACTATTAGCTGGGTGGGCGGTGCCTGTAATCCCAGCTACTCAGGAGGCTGAGGCAGGAGAATCACTCAAACCCAGGAGGCAGAGCTTGCAGTGAGCCAAGATTGTACCACTGCACTACTGCACTCCAGCCTGGGCGAGAGTGACACTCTGTCTCAAATATATATAAATATAATAAAAATAAATAAATGTTTAACTATCATCTTGAAAGATTCTGATTTGGAGTTTTTACTACAATTATAATTATTCACAGATAGTTCTTATAAAAGTTCACTTCATGAGTTTCTGAGTTTAGTGTAACTTAGTTTGATAACATCAGGAGAAAAGAATGGTATCCTCTAGGAGTTTACAATCAGAAGAAAAGAAAGAAATATTGTGTCAATGTGAACCAAGAAAGACAAATGTTTTGAATGTCTGAGTCCGTTTACACATTACAGCAAAATGCGGCATTTGCAGGAAAACCTTTAGGGGGGAAAAAAAGAAAAACCACAGCAATCTAAATTATCTTCTCCGTTTCCCAAGGCATCTGGGCCAAGTTTCATATCTGATGAAAATAAGTCCAATTCTGTAACTTTTGTTTTTGGGAGAATAGACTGAGAAGCATGAAAAAAAAAAAAAAAAAAAAGAAAAGAAAAGAAAAAAAGCAAATTCTTGTTCTTCTTACTTCTCTTCCCTCTGTTCTTTCTCTCCCACCATCCCCTTCTTCCTTGTTTTTTTTTTTTTTTTTTTTTTTTTTTTTTTTAACAACCGAATTAAACATTACTTAATCCCATCTGGGAGCCACAGTCATTTTTCAAAATCAATTTTTAAAGACATTGTTGTCATATGTTTACCATCCAGGTGTCTACTTTCTCAAGGTAACAAAAAGGTTCACAAAGATTCTTATCTCAAACCGATAAACAGATGCAAACAGAGCCGGGCCTATCTGGGCTACCACAAGGCCTGCTTGACTAATTGCCCTGATAGATCCTTCTCCTGATGCCTAATGTTGTTATTGCACCCAGCATAGCTGAGATAGCACATGTTTAACCCCTGACCCTCCAGCTGCCTGGACCATGCCGCTCTGGAACTAACTGTTCTCCATCATCACTTCCTCCTCATGGCAGCCAGAGAGAGAGATCTGTTTCTAAGCAAATAGCAAAGGCTCTGACCCCGTCATGAGTCACCAGTCTGTCTACCCACTTCCAAGATCCCCCTTTATGTATTTATTCAGCTTGTCAGAGTTCCTGGCCAAAAGGACAGTGATTTTTGAGTTAAATGGGATTCATGCTAACTCTGGGAACAGTAATTTCATAAATCTGAGATGTGTTAAATGACTTCTATAAGCTTCATATGAAACAATCCATCTCATTCTATCCTTTTTAAGGTAACTTTTTATTCAATAAAAATGATAAAATAGCAAAAGACACAGAATAAATAAAAGGCAAATATTCCAGGGCCATTTATTACGATGTAGGGAAATGCCTAATTATTCTGTGCCTTGGAGCAGTGATTTATAATTACTATAAGACAGGCTAAATACTATTAGTAACAGTAGAAAGGAGAAGTAAATGTATTTTATCTAAGATAGCTCATCCTTCTCTTACAGTATATTTCACAAGTCTTATTCACAGGACTTAACACTGGTCAAATTTTAGCAGATACTGCCAACACATGGAAATTCAGCTTCTGATTGTCCTGGCTAAGTTTTGCCGCGCAAAAATTTCACATTATACCACATTGCAGAGACGTTAAACAGTAATAGCACAATAGCGAGCAACAGTTCTTATGGCCATTTGGGTTAATTAATGAAATCATATTGTCTGTATGAAAAGGCAGAAAATAACTGGAGAAACAGAACGGTGTAATCTTTATGGAGTATATTTGAATATATGTTCATTTTTGTAATATCTCAAAAACTTAAGTAGACATGAAATATTATAGGCTATAATGCTGGGGAGAATAGTCCATTCAGATATACGTTGCTTTTTAGTTTTCACTAAAGCATTTAACATAGAATCAAAACGTGGCTGAATTATAAAACTGCTTCTATCTTTCTAACACTTTGTTTAATCTGGTCTTTAGACCTTTAAAATTGTTTCAACCAAAAAAAAAAAAGAAGCATGCTTGTTTTGTGAAATCAATTCCTGAATGCTAATGTTATTATCAATCATTATTATCCTTCTCTCATAATCAATTCTTGATACTTTGCTCTGTCTGTTAAGGAAGCAGAATCGTAAAATATTGAGTGAATTGACAAGGTATTGCAGACTACTGAGAACAGCAACAACAAGAAGATAAATATTCAAAGTTTTTGTGTCTTTGGAAGTACTTTAAAGGGAATGTGATACAGAAGGAATCCTTGACATCAGAAGATGGTCTAGGTTTAGCTTCATCTACATAGCTGCAAGCCTGAATCTCAGTTTTCTTTCAAATGGGGTTAATGAAACCTTTCTAACCATCTTCTGAAGTCTAAATGATGTACACTGCCCAGCACAGTGACTAAAATTTTTAAAAAGCAAAGGCTAGATCCATTTAAAGTCCCTTCTTGCCTTTGCTTGTAAAACTGACTAAAGATTCCACCTTAGTTCAATTTACCTTCAAGCTGCTTTGAGAATAATTTAAACCAACTCACACAAGTTTTGGAAAGCTTGTTTCATTGGGAGGTAGCTTATCTTCTAAAAAGAAAAAAAAAAAAAAACCTGATGTTAAACATTAACAGGTATGGCTCAACTGAAAGAGAGAAAGAAATTTAGGTGAATTTCTAGAAGTAATAAATTCATGTATTAGAAAATTTTGGCAGGGAATGCCAAACAACAGAATCATACGGGGTAAGGTTCAGAGGATAACGATGTTACAGGATAGGAATTAACAACAAGGGCTCTGAGAGGAAGCGATCCTGGGCTTCACTCAGCAGAAACTTTAGACTTAGTTCCCTCTTTTGTAAAATGGGATAATAATACTTGTTTCATAAAATTATTTCCTAGGATCAAATGAGATAAGGTGAGTAAAGTACTTACTGTAGCAGAGGAGACAGATTTAATAAACGCCATTTTAGTGTAAGTAGTATTAATATTAATTAATTATACGTGTGAGATGATTCTGAAGTTATTGAGAATGCCACGATGCTTTAAGAGTGTTAGCGTGTTCGCACTCCCACGGATCTAAATTTGTGTCCGTAATCATCTCTTAAATATTAATTCATGATGACGAAAATATCTTTCTCAACTTCCCCTTTCTTTTTTTCTTCACTAACTCTCCAACTGGTGGCATCCATTCAAGTTAATGTCAATATAGCATCCCATGTTAGGGTGAGCTCCAGAATGTTAGGCTAACAAGAAAATTCTCCTTTTTAAAAATGATTTATATACTCAAAGCCTAAAATTAATCATGTCTCCAAACATTTGGATCTGATAGTGCAGAACACTGGGCAAATAATTTACCAGATTTTCAATGAATCCAAACAAAGTTTGACAAATATGGGGAAAGTGGACCAAGAATTTTTCTATACCTGGTATCTATCTATCTATCTATCTATCTAGGTATCTACCTATCTGTCTTTCTATATATAAGATGTAGTATTTTTAAATAAGTTTACAAATAAAAGGTTTGTGGCATGTAGTGTCCAGTTTTATTAATAAAATGAACTATTTAGCTATGTACTACATCTAACTAAATGACACTCCCATTTTCCCGCCAAATTACGTAGAAAGACATGATAAGAAAACTACTTTTTCATGTAGTAACAAGCAATAGTCATACTGCTCAAGAACAACTGTAGCATTGGGCTCAAGGTTTAACATCCCAGCAATGATATTTTTAAATCATACCTTGTTTAAACAAATGTAAGTAATTGGATTTCCTTCTATATTAAAAAATGTGCCAGATAAATGCTATAAATCTGAAAGCAGAAAAGTAGGGAAGAAATAGTAATTTATATGCCACAATGGAGTGTTTCACAATTTTTGTTTAACAACACATATTTTATCCTGCTTACACCTTGATCTATAGGACCCCACTGATTACAAGGCTGTAAATTGTATGAAGAGCTCTGCAGAAAATCATAAAAGGGCAGCAAGGGGACCTTATATCATGAAGTCACTTGGTCCCTAAGACTCAACCAGGACTTTGATATTTAGTTTAAACACAACCATATATTCTTATTAATAATGAATAGAGCCACTTGTTTCAATTTCATAAGCCCGGTGCACCAAAGCTGGTGAAATTTCTATTACCCATGACCTGGATATTAATCCTACAATTTAAAAAAAAAAAAAAGGCTCCATTTTTCAAATGTTGACTTAATGCTGAAACAATGAGAAACAACTTTCCCAGAAATTTTGGCACATTGAACAGAGAAATAAGGGTGACCATTCTTTGTTCACTGGGAGAGCTATTAAAAATGCTTTTGCACAGGAAATACTTTTTTTCTCCCCAGGAATTAGGGGATATCTTCAGGAAACTCAGCAGATTAATCACATGAGCCCTGGCTCAACTTTATTTAAAAGTAAAGCATAAGTCTTAATGCTTATCCCAAAATGCAAAATACCTCTTTCGGCATTTCAATATTTCATGATGTCGCTATTTCTTGTTTGAATATTTTCCTATTGGCTCAGAAACTGATCACAAAGGTTTTTGTTTTTTCCTTTTTCAAAAATCATTTTTTGTTTTTAGTAGTTGGATAAGGGAGCGATAAGAGAAGAATCTTTGTTAAACTTGCCTGGATTTTTAACATGAAACAGCAAGATTAAAAACAGTATTATCTAAATTCATAAAGTGAAATATAGGCCTAAGCACAGAAGTTTTCAGAACTTCGAATTTCAATTGACTTTATGACTTTGTACCAGTTGTTTTCTAATATGTTTTTAATCAGAAAACCTAATTCAAAGAAACGAGTGCTTCCTCATTTTTTGTTGGGGAAGAGAATATTCTGCCTTTTGGTATTATAGACTTTCCACATAAGTCTGGAACATTGTCTACCTTTTCTAAAAGTTCTTCTAAGAAATTGTATTTCCTTGCACTTCTAATGGAGAAGTTATAGCTTATATCCATGTTGCCAAACTCAAAGCTATTCCCTTTGGCTGAGTCTTAGAATAATTACAAGTACAAAAGTACGTATTGCACAATCACTGCTCTAAGCCTAGAACTAAACACTCAGGATACTGGTCAAGGTCAAGGGGAAGGCCGTGGAAACAGAAGATCTTGACTCTGCTTTTAAACAGCACATATTCTGATTGGGAAACTAGAAGTGGCGTTCACTAAATAAGAACCTGCTTCTGAAGCCATATGTCGGTGCAGATTGAGGCTATGTTGCAGACGCAGAAGGTAAAGAGTAGAGGAAGAGTTGGATTTATGAGACAGGGTGATCTCCTGAAAGATGTTTGGCTGAGACATTCTAAATGGAAGCGTGGACAATAAGCAGGATGTAATGGAAGGGAGGTACAGGGATGGGCCAGTGGATATGGATGCTGAGTTTACAAAGACTAGAACTCTCTCCTCCTACCCTAGTTCTCTACATTTTTCCACCCATCCCCCATGCTCCCAGTAGCATTCAGGAAAATGCATGGGAAAAAGTGACCCATTTGCATTTTTATACATGCAACTTTCCAGGCCCTCAACTTGAGCACAAAAGTCAAGAGCATATATTTAAATAACTGATAGTACATAATTTTACTTCTGGTCTACCTCATAGGTGGGGATTACGCCCATGATAATAATCTCTCTGAATCTCAGTTTTCTTATCTGTGAAATGGGGATATTGACAATGGAGTTGGAAAGATTAATTTCTTTAATATATACAAAGCATTCAGTCCAGTGCCTGGCACCAAAAAAGCACTCAATACACGCTTGCTGTTGATATTATGGAGTTTATTCCCCAAAACAGAGATGCCTTGGGCAGTCTATATCATGATTTGCAGTATTTTACCTTCAATTTTCTGCACCATGAACAGAGTGAATGGAGAGCAGGAATGAAGCATTTACTTACAAAAAGAAGATGTACTAATTTATATACATTTATGTAATTTGGGATGTGATGTCTAAGGACTGAAATTCTGTATTTTATCCCTCTACCCACCTTCTCCCCAGTTTATAATTACAATGGTAATTTATAATAAGACCACAAGGTCCTATTAAATCTTTGGTGGGTTGACTCTTTGTGCACCTGTGAGAAAGTGTGCAAATCTGAAATCACTCAAGATTCTCAAAAATTGCTCAAAACATCGTGCTAAGAACAAACAGATATCAGGGATAACCATGAAATATTTTATCAGCCAACACAGTTTCCTTCTAATAAAGAGCAAATGTGATATATAAATGGTAACCATGGCGAATAAACGTAACTCCCCATCCTTATTTTAGGCTTTTTCCTATTGTAAATGAAAAACTTGACATTTAACACTAACGCAATTTTAAGAGAATCTGTCATAAATATTGGTATCCCAATGGCAGTGTTTTAACACATTGGATATGATGATAATAAAAACATTGTGTTTAACTATTTCAACCTCCTATGGTCTTAGCCTGCAATACCTATTTCCCAAAAGCTTACTTCTTAGCCACCTTGTCTCCTACAAGCACTAGTCCAAGTTGAGCAACTTGAAAGATAGCATTTCAAATAAAATGCTCTCAATATATTTATCTTCACGGGCAATTTGTAACAAACCTGGAATAGCTATATTCTGCCAAATGAAACACTGTAAAAGATGATTAAAAAAAAATTTACCAACAGGTTGTAGTCAAGAGACTATTAAGAGTTTCTACTTCTGCTAGTCAAAAGAAATTACCTGCAGTCCTTTGAGCCATATAATTCCAGAAAGGTCAGGCACTCTGTCTCTAAGAAAGCTGGCTGGTACCGAGGAAATAACCCACTGGGAGACCACGGAGGAGAAAATTTTCAAAGCACTCAGCTAACTTCTGCTGCAAGATTTCCCATTAGCAGGACCTGGTTGTTTCGATACCAGATTTACATTCCCCAGGAGGAAAGCAAAACAAATTTGGAATACGAGGGTTCCTGCTCCCCAGAAACTAAATTTGCTTTTAAGTAGAAAGAGTAAGAAGTGATCAGGTGGTTCTCTTATTTTCTAAGCCAAGCAAGTACATTTTTCAAAATATCATATATATATATGTGTGTGTGTATGTAGTGTGTGTGTGTGTGTGTGTGTGTGTGTGTATGTATGTATGTAAAGGGAAATCAGGAGAGCAAATTTAAGATTTGCGAAAAAATTAGACTTACAAAAGGGATGTTTAATGACACCTTTTGAAGCAAATTTTTTACAAGCTAATTAGTAATTACAAATGCCTTTGCATATTTTCACTTGAATCAGGAAAGAGGAAAATGGCCATTCTCTGAACATTCCTGCTGTTTCAATTCACAGGACAGAAATTTAGTTACGCCGTGAATGGAGAGAGTAGAGAGTATATAATAGTATTTTTTCAGCATAGGTCAACAGCCTGGTTCTGATCCATGGCTAAATTTTAAGCCACCTATGGCAAAAAGAGAAAAATTAAAATAATGTTCATAAATAAAGCTAACTATTTAATCTAAAGAACCATCATTATGTATTTCCTATCTTTAAGAAATATTGATGATGGTAAATGTTATTTTCACTCCTAATGTCTTTAATGAATAAATTTGAAGTGAGCCACTATATGTTAATCTCTAAGCCTTTTTTTTTCTTATTGACAAAATTTAAAAGTCAGAAACCTTCCAGTATATACTGAAGGCATCGAGCTCATAATCATTTAGCATGGCTTCATTCGCCAGGAAATGAGCTTTATCTTGCCTACATTTGGGACGAAAACGTAGTAAGAACACTTATATATGTTCTCCATCGTGTGTTTTGAGAGGCAGAAATCAATCTGCATATGTACAAACGTAGATTCCTGTATGACATGCTGACCTACTACAACTTTGAAATTTTGAGATATTTCCAATAACCACTGAATCCAAGGGCGATTTTCTCTTTGGATCACCTTTTCTCCGAGGATGATTTGGCAGATGCTCTTTCATGAAGAGGCTCTCTAAGAACTAATATTTCCAGATTCATACAATCCAGAAACAAACAAACAAACAACAAAAACCCCTAGCACAGAGAAACTGTGGCCCGGGAACCCAGAAGAGATGAGAGCCCTGCTTTAACAAGGAACTAAAAAGTGCCTCCAGGCGACCCATGCTATCAATAGATGCATCATCAGCCTGACACCTAGAAGAGTGGGAAGAGCTGGCAAAAGGGTTGTAGATTGGAAATAAAATGTCATGGACTGACAGGTTTAAAACCTGATTGTCTGGTATTACTGTCACAATTCGTAATTATGTGAAAATGACCAAAGCCTGGAAAAGAATGTAAGTCTAGTTATCGTGTGTATAAGCAAAAGCATGGGGCTGCATGATAGAAACTGCCAGATTCAAAGGCATCATATTCCTTTGCAGCTGGTCAAAGAGGAGAATGAGAAAACTGTAGTACTTAGCCTGGGTATGTCGTTTCTTGCCCTTTCCTGCTAGCTTCTGGACTTTTCTATCAGAATTGTGGATAAGACAGCACAAACTGGGTAGATGGAATTCAGAACTTGATGGTTTTAAGTCCCAAGAGATGACAAAAGAAGTGGCTGACAACTGGGTTAACACCCTGCAGCATCTGGTAGGAGTTAGGCTACTGTCACGCATTTATCATTACTTCCATCTCCAAGGATAGAGAGCACCCTTTGTTGAGTGTCTCAGAGTCCTTGGAAATGCATTAGTCTTTTGCTCCCACAGATAAGTAAGGATGCTCCTCCCATACATCTTACAATTATGGACGGTTCCCAGAAAATATAAGATAATATAAGAAATGTGCCTAACTGTCAGGATAGTAGGAGTTTTGCATCAAGAGTCATATATTAGTCACCCTGCTGCACATCTAAAACTCTATGTTGAAAACATATCAACTCCTGTAGTAGCGAAAGTGGCAAGACCTCCTTTGATTTATATCTATGCATTAGGTTTTAATTTTCCAAATGATAAAGGAGGGGCCAGTGATTTTGAGTTACATAGTTTTCCCAAGTACGATCCTACAAAAGAAAATAATCCATATTCTAAGGATGAATCTGTAAATTCAAGTTTGCCTTCTTCCTAATGCTGTTCCTTCAAGGATCTGACCTTAAAAATAAGAGCATACAAGGGATATTTCTTATCTGTCTGACATCCAGAGCGTCCACACATTTGACATTGGCTATGACAGTAGTGAAATTTGGGGAGAGAATTCTGGGATTCGTCCTCACTCATCAGGAATGTCACACGTCTGTGCCTCTGCTATTATCTGAACCATGGAATAAAAGGTGTAGGCACAAAGCCATGGGAAACCATTCGATGAGGATAGAATAGTCTAGATTATTAGACCAATTCTGACTTGCTGAATTGTGTGACTACTAGAAGTTGCCTCATGTCTATGGATTTTCAAAATAGAACATTGTCATATATAGTGTCAAGTACTTTTCAGCACTGAATCTCTGCCATGCTATATAACCTCAAACCAATTCACTATCACCCATTCTTTCTCCTTTGAGATGAGGGGCAGGATGGTCACTAGAGGCTTTTCCAAGTATGAGATTTCATCCTTTCTGACGTCTAATTCAACCAAATATGTTGGGCATTTATGGTATAAAACTTAGTCTCACATGGATTATTTTCCCGTAAGAGTTATTATTAGCCCTATATTATAGATTGTTTAATTCCAGAGCTGAGAGAAGCTAAGGGATCTGCTTTGAGATCCCATTTTAGCCGGAAAGGATGTGTTGGGTTTTTAACTCCTCATAAAATAACTTCAAATCCAAGACTCAGACTTCCTCAGTGACCACCTTAACTCTCTCTCATGAATGTTCTTAAGGATTTGATCTTTAGGCCTCTTTTTTCCTTTAAACCTCTGGGAGGGCCTGTGGCCTGCTTCACTCAGAAGGTAAGTAAACCAGCCATCTCAGCCTTTGCAGTTCTTACCTCAGATCTGATCTTCATCAAAACCCTCTTACAAGATAGCAAGGTCGTTCTAAGCTGTCTTGGGAGTTGGGGCACAAAGCAGGTAAAGATGGCAAGGCCCTGCAGTGCTGGCCATTCCTGAAAACTCAGGACTAAGTTTTTTCTTGAGTTTCTGGAGAAACTCTGGAGATAGTATAAACCTCCAGTGTAGATGTTTATTTTATTTTTTCTCAAAACATATTCAAAACCTCCAAAGGTATAAACATTAGTGAAACACAAATTCCTACCCTCTCTCTTCCTCAAGTGTCCCTTCCCCTGGTAAGCATGGTAAAAGAAGGACTTTATCTCACAATTTGTATAAACTATTGACCATGAATGATTGCTTCTCTCATCTCACTCAGCTTGGCCAGTGCTACTACTAACTCCTGGTAGGAAGCTGCTTTCCGCATAGGTGCCAGTGGACAGGTAACATGGCTTATCATGCATATATCTGACCTCAGTGAATGATGACAAAACACATCAAATTAGAAACTCTCTGTGTGAAATACAATTTTTCCTATAGTTCAAATTACCTGTGGCCCAATACATACTATTCTTCCTGGATAATTTTTAAACAATAAAGTTAGGCAAGTGGAGATTAAAATAGCTGGTTTATACTAATAAAAATCAGATTTGAGGATGTGGCTTAGGTGTGTGACCACAATGGACTTCCTACTAGTGAACCCCAGAATCAGCCTTATGCCCCTAAGCCCAGGCAGCACTGAATAACCATAGGCTTCTCTGTATTGATGTTGTCCCTGTCACGTGGAGTGGGAGGACCAGGCAGAATGCATTCTCTCTGTGGGCATACTAGTTCTCAAGGGGAAAAAAGGGAGAAGGGGTACCCTGTGCTTATGAGTTCCTTACCCAAACTCAGCATTCTGACAACTTCCTCCTCTTCCCTGGAAGAAGCGTAAGTGAGTGGGTGGGGAAGGAGGCCAGGAATGTTTAGAAAAATATGCTCTTCTCCTTAGAAACCAGAGAAATAGGGAATAAGTGAATCCCCAAACACAGAAGATAAGCATCTTTGGACTTAAGCAGTTCCCGCTCATGTGGAAGTTTCTAGTTTCTAACTTTGCTTAGGTATTTGTAGCTTTCATATCAGTCTATGAAAATGCCAGCTTCTCCTAAGGTTTTTCTAGCCTCTATTGTAAAATCAGTTGCCCACTTTTTGGAAAACTCTTGTCCTCTGACACTGGATGGCTTATACTGTTATCTATCACTTTCTTTGCATAAGTAGCATTTCCCATGTGAACTTCTCAGCCTGTAATAACAGCCTCAAAGGGACTCATTCAGGATAGCCCACGGTGATGGCATTTGGCATCTAAATTCATGGCATAATTCACTTGAGCAGGTGGGCACTTTGGGATGAATTTTGGCACTCGTAGTCTTGCCAGAGTGGATGTTTCTCCCTACACTCCCTACCCTGGCATCTGTGTCCTTTGTGGTCTATAGATATACCTTTCTATTCTCTTACACTGCTGGTTGTCTAGGAGCAAATATTGACTGTCTCACAGCCAGCACCCAAGGACAGATTCTTTCAGTTAAAATGTCATAGGTATGGTTTACCATTAACAGACGTAATGACCAGCCAAGTTAGAATAATAATCCTTCAAAATTTCTGTGATGAGCATTGACTTAACGCTGTGATCTAGTGACTTTAAACTCTTCTTCCCACACTACATTTTGTTTCACTCTTTGAGAACCAAATCATGGCTTCCTTGACTTTTATATGGGATATCCAATTAGTACTTTTCAATAATTTAAATTCAGTCATCCTGTAAGTGTCATTTGGAGTCTGCTTTGATGAAATCTTATCTGAGAACTCTAGCTGAGGACTGACTCTGATCTCATATAGTACTTGTCTGCATTAACTATTTCCATATTATATTATTTGTCTTGGCTTAAGCAAAATTTATTTTCAAAAATCCCTAGTACTTTCTTGAAAGCACTGACCTTGGCTTACACATGTCGCAAATCTTCTACATTATGTGTTCACTGAATGCTAATTGGTCGGCTAAAGAATTTGTACTCGTCTGACACTGTGTTTGAGAATAATGCTGCCTAATTACTCATACTTCTTTATCAGAGTGCCATGCTTTGATTCAACTTAATGGGGATAGGAGGAGGAGGAAGAGGAGGAGGAGGAGGAGGAGGAGGAGGGAGAGAACTAAGAAATTGAAGCCAGATAATTAAAATGATTCAGCCCAAAGATGTCCTGTTAGTTAACAACAGATATAAGACCCAAAATTTAGTTCTTCTGACAGTAAGATGAGGTTTCTATGTCATCATGCTGAATCTTTCTGAGCTACGTTGGCACTTTCTCTTGTCCAGGAAGCTGTCCCTATTATCAAAATTAGAGCCTGAAGCCATAGAGGATTGAGATTGAATTGATTTTAGGTGGGGTACAGCAATCTGCCTTTTTAGCAAGCACCCAAGGTGATTTTAAGCAGATAGTTTCAAAACAACCTGGGAAACAACTCTAGTCTTACCATCAATTATTCTTGCTATCTTCTACTTACTGTATTATTTTTTCCCTAGGCCTAACTCCAGTATATTTGTATTGTGGTGAGTAAGAATGTTTGGAAATAGTCAGGAAACAGTCATGTCATCAACAAGACAGTGTTTTATTGCAGCAAAAGTGACTCTAGTCTACCACCACCACAGCCATAGCCACATGCCTGTAAGAGTAACACAAAATCACAGGCCTTTTCCTCCTACCTACTCACAACAAGCCCCAGGATCCAGTGTATAATCTTCTCTACTTTACAAGCTTTTAACCAGCAGTGACAGACAATTAGATTCACTAATTTGAATGTATTTCTGACATACTTAAAAGAAATAGCAGCAACATATTCTCCAAAAGCAGGGACTTCAAAGACAAATTCCATTTACTATTGTACCTTCAAGAGTAGGACACAATAATTTTTTTTAAATTATTTTTATTTAAGTAGTTTTGGGCATACAATAAGTTTTTGGTTACATGGATAAGTTCTTTCAGTGGTGATTTCTGAGATTTTAGTGTACTTATCACCCGAGCAGTATACATTGTACTCCGTAGTCTCTATCCCTCACCCTGCTGAGCCCCCAAAGTCTATTACATCATTCTTATGCCTTTGCATTCTCATAGCTTAGCTCCCACTTATCAGTGAGAACATATGGACACAGGGCAGGGAACAGCACACCCTAGGGCCTGTCGTGGGGTGGGGGCATTTGGTTTTCCGTTCCCGAGTAACTTCACTTAGAAAAATGGCCTCCAGCTCCATCCATGTTTTCAAGAAAGACATGCTCTCGTTCCTTTTTATGGCTGAGTAGTAGTACATGGAGTATATATGCCACATTTTCTTTATCCACTCATTGGTTGATGGGCACTTAGGTTGGTTCCGTATCTTTGCAATTATGAACTGTGCTGCTATAAACATGCCTGTGCCTGTGTCTTTTTTTCATGTAATGACTTCTTTTCCTTTCGGTAGATACTCAGTAGTGGGATTGCTGGATCAAATGGTAGCTCTACTTTTAGTTCATTAAGGAATCCCCATACAGTTTTGCATAGCGGTTATACTAATTTACATTCCCACCAGCAGCATAAAAGTGTTCCCTTTCCACCACACTCATCCCAATATCCATTGTGTTTTGACTTTTTAATTATGGCCACTCTTGCAGGAGTAAGGTGGTATCTCACTATGGTTTTAGTTTGCAATTCCCTAATGATTAGTGATATTGAGCATTTTTTTCCTATGTTTATTAGCTGTTTGTATATCTTCTTTTGAGAGTTGTCTGTTCATGTCCTTTGCCCACTTTTTCATGGGATTATTTCTTTGTTGTTGCTTATTTGTTTGAGTTTCTTGTAGATTCTGGATATTAGTCCTTTGGCAGATGCATAGTTTGCAAATATTTTCTTCCACTCTGTGGGTTGTCTTTTTACTGATTATGTCTTTTGATATGCAGAAGCTTTTTCATTTAATTAGGTCCCATTCATTTATTTTTGTTTTTGTTGCATTTGTTTTGGGGGTCTTAATCATGAATTGTTTACCTAAACTAATGTTCAGAAGAATTTTTTGATGCTATCTTTTAGAATTTTTATGATTTCTGGTCTTAGATGTAAGTCTTTGATCTATCTTGAGTTGATTTTTGTATAAGATGAGAGATGGGGATTCAATTTCATTCTTCCACATGTGGTTTGCTGGTTTTCCCAGAACCATTTATTGAATAGGGTGTCCTTTCCCTAATTTATGTTTTTGTATATGTTGTTGTATATTTGGCTATAAGTATTTGGCTTTATTTCTGGGTTCTCTACTCTTGTTCCATTGGTCTATGTGCCTATTTTTATACCAGTACCATGCTGTTTTGGTAATTATAACCTTGTAGTATAATTTGAAGCTGGGTAATGTATTGCCTTCAGATTTGTTCTTTTTGCTTAGTATTGCTTTGACTATGTGGAGATTTATTTATTTATTTATTTATTTATTTATTTATTTTGAAACGGAGTTTCACTCTTGTGGCCCAGGTTGGAATGCAATGGCGTGACCTCGGCTTACCACAACCTCTGCCTCCCAGGTTCAAGTGATTCTCCTACCTCAGCCTCCCGAGTAGCTGGGATTACAGGCATGCGCTACCATGCCCAACTAATTTTGTGTTTTTAGTAGAGATGGGGTTTCTCCATACTGGTCAGGCTCATCTAGAACTCCTGACCTCAGGTGATCCATCCGCCTCGGCCTCCCAAAGTGCTGGGATTACAGGCATGAATCACCATGCTCAGCCTATGTAGGCTTGTTTTTTGTTCACTTTAATCTAGGCACATATCTTAAAATGCCCAATTTGTCCACAAACTCATGCTTATGTTATATCTGTGTGCTACACTGATTAGGACACAAAATGTAGAGGACTAGTGCTCGCAAACTAGGCGTTCCCGATAAGTCCTGCTCTTGCAAACAAAGCAGGGCTTTCCCAATAAGTCCTGCTCTTGCAAACGAAGCAGGGCCTTGGGGGCTTGTTTATGTGTAAACATCTTAAAAATCCAGAAAGTCAGGGAAAGGTCAGAAAAACAACAATGTGTCTTGTGACTTGGCAACATTCCACAAACGACTGTATAAAATAAAGCAGAGCGTGCCATTCAGGGCAGCCGCCATGTTTGTCTTGTCTTGTGTTGTCTTGTGTGTTCATTCCTTTGTTTAGGAAACACGCGGACCCCAACAACAAAATGCTTGAGATGAGGGACAATGCCTATCTTGCCTACTCTTTTAACTTAGAGCCGAGAACTACATCTAGAAGACAGTGTATATTCAATAAAAGTTAGGAAAATAAGGACCCTAGAGAAAATTACAGGAGGCTTCAACCACCCATAGGAGACATTACTATTGAGGTGTGTATGTTTTATAACAACAACCAATTTCTGTTAAAAAGCAAGAAATAAAATGTCATTTTTTTTCACATCTGAGGATGTAATTTCAGAACGCCATGGTACATATAAAGGACTAAATATTACCTATGAAATGTATGTGAAGTATCTAGCATTAAATCTGGCACATAGTAGGTGCTCAATGGACAATTACTATTGAAATTATTGCTGCTATTATTATAAACATTGGGTGTTTTTGTTTTTTAATTCAGGAAATAGACTGCAATTATATGGGTTTTTTTGCCATGGAAACTGAGTAAGGATTAAAATCTCCAGGAACTCTGCCTGTGAAGACAATAAGGATAGGGTTCTCTAGTTGTAATTACAGGGTTTTCTCTGAGTTAGCAGAATACAAGCCTCTGATCATTTTAAAATAAATCTGTCTTCCTACGATCATTTTAAAATAAATCTGTCTTCCCATAAATCACACATATTGAGAATAGTTTAAAAACATAATGAACAATTTTGTGGCATTTTACAAGATTATATGTTTTTTAGAGAAGAAAAGACTACACATATATACATGCAGACTCACAAGTAAGTATATATGTGTATGTATTAGAAAAAAACAGAACTTTTAAAATTGACATAGCCTAAAGTTGTCTCTCTTTATTTTAAATGTACCAAAATTTTTTTAAAGCTAAATGTATAAGTCAGAGACATACACTCTGCCCATAAATTCCCGTGGTTCAAATTTTAGACAGATATTACACTGCAAAAAATTCTTATTTACCCACAGTCCAGACCACTAGGATAGGGAAGTACCATAAATGGACTTAATGGGATTTTTGTAAATGCTGTCCTTCAGTTTTATGCTAAAAGAGAGGGAAGCAGTAAGCAAATACACTGTTAAGGCTTTGGTCGGATGAAACAACCTCTAGAATGTGTAAAGGATTAGGGAAGCCTGCCCAAGCTTTCATGACCAGTGGTTCTTAACCTTTCATTTCTTAGGGATTACTCTAAGAGCCTCATGAAAACCACTGGTTTTCTCTGAAGAAATGTACTTTCACACATGCACATAAAATCTGGCATACAGTTTCAGGGTGTTCACAACTCCTGGAGAAATTAAGTTTAAGAAAAAGCCCACATACTAGTTATTTAAAAGGTTTCCAGCTGAGGTTGTGAGCCATGACCCTTCCTTGCCAAATGCTACATGTTTCCACTCAGTGACTCAGCCCGGGGAGAGCCAGTGTAAAGTCCAGATGTGAGCAAGTGTACCAGCATAGGTGGACACTACTTTCTTAGAAACTATGGAGTGTACCAGCATAGGTGGACACTACTTTCTTAGAAACTACGGAAATGTTGCTGAATGCATGACTCTGGTCTTTTCTTAAGAATGATGTCCTATGACCTCTTTTCTCTTTGAAAATTCCAATAATCTCAAGCATTGTGGAAGACAGTGTGGCAATTCCTCAAGGATCTAGAACTAGAAATACCATTTGACCCAGCAATCACATTACTGGGTATATACCAAAGGAATATAAATCATGCTACTATAAAGACACATGTACACGTATGTTTATTGTGGCACTGTTTTCAATAGCAAAGACTTGGAACCAACTCAAATGTCCAACAATGATAGACTGAATTACGAAAATGTGGCACATATTCACCATGGAATACTATGCAGCCATAAAAAAGGATGAGTTCATGTCCTTTATAGGGACATGGATGAAGCTGGAAATCATCATTCTGAGCAAACTATTGCAAGGACAGAAAACGAAACACCGCATGTTCTCACTCATAGGTGGGAGTTGAACAATGAGAACACATGGACACAGGGCAGGGAGCATCACACCCCAGGGCCTGTGGTAGGGTGGGAGGTTGGGGGAGGGATAGCATTAGAAGAAATACCTAATGTAAATGATGAGTTAATGGGTGCAGCAAACCAATGGCACATGTATACATATGTAACAAACCTGCACATTGTGCACATGTACCCTAGAAATTAAAGTATAATAATAAAAAAAAAAGAAAATCCCAAGAATCGTCTCCTTATTAAATTGTGATAAGTGGAATTGTCCTTTCAGATGCTATTTAATTATCAGCATGTCAAAAATCTGATAAAGTAATCACAAGTATTTACTTCATGCTTGGTGTATCTCTGGCACTGTACTAGACTCTATGGCGGTCAGTGCAAAACAGCGTAAGGCACAGTCTTACCTATCCTTGAAGAAATTCAGAACTGCTTGAGAGGTCTGAATAACTTTTGAAACAAGGACATACCTAATGAATAGCATGCACCTAACAAATCTCGAGATGTTTGGCATTATTATATATGTCACTAAAGGAACATACAGTACATTTTAGCTTGCCAAAATGTGGTGTCTTATGTAGGAACTTAGTTGCAACAGTATCTTGGGGCTCAGCCAGGCATTGCCCTCTGGTTTATAAGAGAGAACATATTTATTTGTTATATAGCCACATAAAACTAAAATACCCACCCACAAGAAGCTCTATTGCAAAGTATGAAAGTGGCAACCAAATTCAGTATAGAAAAAAAGAGTTATAGTTAAAATAAACATGAGGAATTCTAAGAGCACAAAGCAGCAACAACTTCCTCGGACTTGGGGACGGGAAAGGCTCATTAGAAGTGGCAACAGATGAGACAGAGAACAGTGAAAGAGAAAGGAAGGATGTGGAGAGGGAGGAAGAGGGAGAAGACACCAGGGAGGGGAATGGAGAAAGGGAATTGGAGAGAAGGAAGGGGAGAGAAGTTATTGCAAGGGGGAAGTACAGGAGAGGTAATGGCTTATTTGGGGCCAGGTGAGTACAGTGGATTACCTGAAGAAAGAAGTGTAGTGGGTGTGAGTGTGGCAGGGGTAGTGGAGTGAGAAGGAGGCTGGGTTAGAGTAGACTTGAGTAAGATCCTACAGAGCCTTGGGAAACTGACTAGAATATTAGACTTTATGTTGAAGGTAATGGAGAACTCCTAAAATTTTGTAAAAGGAAGAACTAATGGAGCATATTTGCAACTCAGGGAGGTAAGTCTATTTGGCAGCAGTGTGCAATGGATGATAGGAGAAGGCAGCCACATGGAAGACCAGAGATTCTGTCAGGAGGTGGTTCCAACAAAGCACCCCATTCAAAAGTGGGCAAAGGACACGAACAGGCACTTTTCAAAAGAAAATATACATGTGGCCCACAAGCAAATGAAAAAAAAAGCTCAATATCACTGATCACTAGAGAAATGTAAATCAAAACCACAGTGAGTTGCGATCTCACAGCAGCCAAAATGGCTATTACTAAAAAGTCAAAAGTAACAGGTGCTGGCAAGGTTGTGGAGACAAAGGAACGCTGACACATTGTTGGTGGGAGTGTAGGTTATTTCAAACGTTGTGGAAAACAATGTGACAATTCCTCAAAGACCTAAAAACAGAACTAACACTTGACCCAGCAATCCCATTACTGTGCATATACCCTAAAGGAATATAAATCATTCTATCATAAAGACACATGCATGCATATGTTCATTGCAGCACTATTCACAATAGGAAAGACATAGAATCAACATAAATGTCCATCAATGGTAGATTGGATGAAGAAACTGTGGTACACATACACCATGGAATACTATGCAGTCATAAAAAAGAATGAGATCATATTCTTTGTGCGAACATAGATGGAGCTGGAAGCCATTATCTTTAGCAAACCAGGGCAGGAGCAGAAAATCAAATGCCTCACTTATAAGGCACTTAAAGTGGGAGTTAAATGATGAGAACACATACACATATAGAGGACAGCAACAGATATGGTGGCCTGCTGGAGGGTGGAGAGTGGGAGGAGGGGAAGTATCAGGAAAAATATCTAATGGGTACTAAACTTAGTGCCTGGGTGACAAAACAATCTGTACAACAAATCCCTATGGTACAAGTTTACTTATGTAACAAATCTGCACATGTACCCCCTAAACCAATAATAAAAGTTATATTTAAAAACAAAAAGAAGGAGGAGGAGTGAAACTGAAGCTGCCGTCGGTGTGTGGAGGGCATGATTTAAAAACAAATCAGGGAAATAGAACTAATACTACCTGGGACTAATTAGATGGAGGGATAAGCCATGAAGGCAGTCAAAGAGGAGTCCCAGTTTCTAGACTTGGGCATTTATTGGCTTGTGCTGCTACTCATCAAGATAAGGAATAGAGACTCAGGACCAGAAATGAGGCGAAAGGTAAGGAATAAATTTCTGGTGTGTCTTTGGTGTATCCAGGCAGAGATGTCAAGCAGCTTGATCAATAGATGCTCTGAAGTTCAAGACCGACGTTGCCCAAACATACAGAGCTGGGAGTCATCAGTATGCAAGTGATTACTAAATTGCAGGAGTGATTTAGAACTCTTAGAGAGAGTATGCATAGTGTCCTCTCCCTATAACATTGCTAGGAAGTGGTTCTAAGAAAAATTTAATAATTTAATCATTTCAAAGCTTTTTTTTTGACATTTTAACGTCTCTAAATCAAAATGTCTCTTAAAATTAATGGAACTTCATTGTTTAGTTGACAGTACTTTTTCCCTAGGATTAGAAAAATAATAGTTTCTTATAATCAATGACATTTTTGATTCATAAAATAATATAGCACATCAAAGCAGCCTGGATCTAGTGATTGCTTAAGGAGAAGGCTACATTTATTTAAGTTAAAGAAGCAGTTTATGAAAAAACATGCATTAAAAAAATGGTAGTGTAGGCCAGACACGGTGGCTCATGCCTCTAATCCCAGCATTTTGGGAGGGCCAAGGTGGGCGGATCACGAGGTCAGGAGTTCGACACCAGCCTGGCCAACATAGTGAAACCCCATCTCTACTAAAAGTACAAAAGAAAAAATGAGCTGGGCATGGTGGCGGGCACCTGTAGTCCCCGCTACTTGGGAGGCTGAGGCACGAGAATCGTTTGAACCTGGGAGGCAGAGGTTGCAGTGAGCCAAGATCATGCCATTGCACTCCAGCTTGGGCAACAGGGCAAGCCTCAATCTCAAAAAAAAAAAAAAATTGGTAGCGCAGGTAGTATGCTAATGATGAAAAATAGTGACATGACTCAAGTGACAAATTTGGGAGCACTGCTCTAAAGAGCTTTAATAACAGCAATAATTGCAACAACTGCAATTATTTATTGTACACTATATGTCACACTGTGCAGGTGCTTAACTAAGTATACATGTATATTAATTCAATCTCATATGGATCGCAGGAGGTAAGTACTGTTATTTCCTTTGTTTTACAGATTAGAAAACTTCATCAGTATGATACAGCATCAAGTCTAAGTCCTAGCAAAGAAGCAAGTCCACAATAGAAATTGGAATGATCTGATGGTACCCGGGATTGAAGCATAGCCAGAAAAAAATTTTGGAAAGTCAGTACCAAGAAGTGGAGGTTCAACAGCTTGTAGAGGAGACATAAATTGTGTTAGCAAATGACAGAATTCTAGCTACACAGCACAATTCATGAACGAACAAGATACAAAGACTCTGGAATGGAAACTTCCAAGAATAACTCAAGACCTCAGTTCCAAGAAAGGAATGGGGTGCTTGGGGAAGTCACTAGAATGAGAAATAAGGAGCAGAGTCAAGAGGTAGGTATAACAGAACTGACTGAGTCTTTTGGAGAAAAACTTTGGGGATAGAGATAGAGTAATTCTTGGTAGACTCCAGGATATGTACCAGGAAGTGGCTTGGGAACTGCTTCAGACTTAGTCAACTTTTGGTTCAAATTGATTCTGGAACTGAGGAAGGAACTAGCTTATAAAAGGGGGATGAAGATGCCAAAGTTGTGAGAAATGAGAGGTTACGGAGGCTAGAGAATCAAGCAGGACTTGAAATCAACAAGAAAGTGTTCAGGAATTCCTTGGCTGTCTGATGTTATCAGTTGTGAGGAAAACTCAGTCTCAGATAATAGCGATGAAGATAGAAATCTCCAATAGTTTCAAATAGCTAGATTTTTTTGCCCTTCCAATTTATGAGTCAAAAACAATAAAGAAAACCCTGCCACAAGCAATTTACCAATTTATCAAACCTGCACATGTACTGCTGAAACTAAAATAAACGTTTAATAATAATAATAATAAAGCATGAAAAATTTTTAAATCTGTTGTGATTTAGCCAGATCTATCGATTAAAAACAAAAAGTAAAAATATTTATAAGAATACTGTTAATATCCAGCCTGGACAACATGGTGACACCCATCTCTACAAAAAAAAATACAAAAATTAGCCAGGCACGATGGCACATACCTGTGACCCCAGCTACTCGGGAGGCTGAGGTGGAAGGATGGCTTGAGTCTGGGAGGCCGAAACTGTAGCGAGCTGTAATTGTGTCACTGCAATCCAGTCTTAATGACAGAAGGAGACCCTACCTCAAAAAAAAAAAAGAATACTGTTAATATTAATAACTGAAATATAATGTCGCTTATCATGTTCCCCATGCTATATATTTCACATCTACTAACTAAACTCTCCAGATAACACAATGAAGAAAGCCTATTATTACCATATCTATTGCTATACACAAGGAAACTGAGGCTCAGTGATGTGATGTAATTTGCCCAGGAACTAGAAAACAGAGACAAGAATCAAACTCAGGTCACTGACCATGAAGCCTACGGTCTTTCCACTATATTATTCTGCTAAAGACCGGCCTGGCCAAGATGGTGAAATCTCATCTCTACTAAAAATACAAAAATAATTAGCCAGGAGTGGTGGTGGGCACCTGTAATCCCAGCTAGTAGGGAGGCTGAGGCAGAGAATTGATTGAACCCGGGAGGCGGAGGTTGCAGTGAGCCGAGATTGCACCACTGCACTCCAGCCTGGGCAATAGATCAAGACTCCATCTCAATAAATAAATAAATAAATAAATAAGGGCCAAGTGTGGTGGCTCATGCCTGTAATCCCAGCATTTTGGGAGGCCAAGGCAGGCGGATCACCTGAGGTCAGGACCAACCTGGGCAACATGGTGAAACCCCATCTCTACTAAAAACATAAAAATTAGCTGGATGTGGTGGTGGGCACCTGTAATCCCAGCTACTTGGGAGGCTGAGGCAGGAGAATTGCTTGAACCTAGGAGATGGAGGTTGCAGTGAGCCGACACAGTGCCACTGCACTCTAGCCTGGGTGACAGAGTGAGACTCTGTCTCAAAAAAAAAAAAAAAAAAAAAAAAAAAATTAAACTCTCAGATGAAATTTTTGATGCTGGTAATAGGTAAAAAGCTATTAAATTCAAAATTCAAGTAGTTAAGGAGAATATAGATCTCTCTGCTAAAATGAAGAACAACTTCAGAATTGTTAAGGCTTTCCTATACAGATCATCAGTAAGTAAATAAGCCTCAACTTTTCCAAAATGCGAAACACACCTATGTGTCAAGGAGTCCTGGTTTTTATGCAATTCAGGTATTAAGAGGGAAGAAACAAACTAGATTCATGAGGTTTCATGGGGGTCTAAGCTTAGGATGTGAGTTAGAAAATGACAAAATCCTTGAAAAATTCTAGGTCGGGGCGGACAAACTGCAGCCGTGGACCAAATTGTGCCAACTACCTGTTTTTGAACAATCTGTAAACTAAGAATGGTTTCTACATTTTTCAATAGTTAGAATAAAAAATAAAACATATACCAAATACAATATTTCATGACATGTGAAAATGATATAAAATTCAGTATTTGGTGCCCATAACTAAAGTTTATCAACACACTGCCACATTTATTCATTGACATATAGCCTGCGGCTGCTTTCTCGCTACAACAGCAGAGTGCAGTGGTTGCAGCAGAGACCACAAAGTCTTACTATCTTACCCTTCACACACACACAAAATGTTTCCTGATCCCTGCTCTAAAAGAAAAATGAAAAAGCATCTTTTTCAAACCAAGCATTCATAACTCCTGAAAAGGTAGATCCCAGTGGTTAATGAATAAATTTCATTGATAAAATTGGTGGAGAGTCGGGTGTGGTGGCTCACACCTGTAATCCCAGCACTTTGGGAGGCCAAGGCAGGCAGATCACCTGAGGTCTGGAGTTCGAGGCCTATCTGGCCGACATGGTAAAACCCCATCTCTCCTAAAAATACAAAAATTAGCCAGTGTGGTGGTGGGCGCCTGTAATCCTAGCTACTCCAGAGGCTGAGACCGGAGAATCACTTGAACCCAGGAGGCAGAGGATGCAAAAAACCAAGATCGCATCACTGCACTCCAGCCTGGGCAACAGAGTGAGACTCTGTTTAAAAAAAAAAAAAGAAAGAAAAAGATTGTTTGAGAAAACACCTCTGGTCTCTACTCCCACATCTCTGTCTTCCCTTTCGCATCCCATATTTTCAATCCTGGTTAGACATTATTTTTAGAACTTAGAACCTGATATCCTTCTACCTTGAGTTTTTGTTTATGCTGTCACCTGGTTGGAACAGTTTCCCCCTCCCACTTCTGCACCAATAATTATTATTGTTGCTCAATCATATAGCCTACAACAAAAATATGCAGATAAATTAAGACTTATTTTAAATTTTTCTATAATTATGAATCTTTAAATATTACATTTTTTCTCATAGAATAAGTTGTCATTACAATGATTAATAATGTTCAGTTGACTAGACAATGGAATTATTTTGTAGATTAGATTACAATTATTAAACATAAAAAGGGAAATGTCATTATGTAAGTATCCTTAATAAGATAAATTGGGTTATTTTAATCTATTTTTTTCTAGGTTCATATGTCTTGAATGAATATTAATTACTGATAGAATAGCACAGGACTCAGCATCAAGGTTTTTCCTCCCCATTTTTCATTATTGTCTTTGTTTTTAGATGTAGCACTGAGAAAATATGTTATCATAAATAAGTAGTTGGGAATAGAAGAGTTTGGGGAGACTCAATTCATAGCCCACCTTGGAGTTTCACCACAGACATTAACTTGTAATCTGACATCTAAAAATATTTTTTATGTTTCCTCACTCTTCCACTGTATTAGGTTCTCATTCTTTCTTTTCTAAGCAAATAATTGGAAATCATTTAGATTCGCAAAGGGATTAGTTACACAGTCCTTAGTGATTCATTTTCTTATCACCATTGCTCTGTTAGTGAAAAGTTCTTACACATCTAAGTAGAACCTCAGAGACCTGATTTTTTCTTGTAACTGGAAGAAGAGCTACCCTGAAAGGGAGGTAGGAAAGTTCCATCTCAGATAGATTGACTTTAGGAACATGTAACGATGGAGTCTACTGTCTAGACAGTGATGTCTGTAGAATTCTTTGGCTGCTCCTACTACCCTGAAAGTCTACTATATACATCTGCCAAGTACATGTAGCCCAGTGTGAAAACTGTTGTTGTAAATGTCTCTATCGTCACTGTATAAACTGTATTCACCTCTGCATCTCCACGTGGCCGATACAACGTGTGTTCAGTTGTGTTCAATAAATTGAATTTAGATGATTTGCAGATCTAATTATATCATAAGATTCTAACTCTCATTAAAATGTGACATTTTCCTTCCTTGTCATTCACATATGAGCCAGAAATGTCTACATTTCCCACAATTAAAAAAAAAAAATTCAACATTTTCAGCTTTCAAGGACACAGTTTTTCTCTAACAAAACCCTATAAAGAAATTCAATACCATATTTCTAACCCTTTTTGAGAAAGGGGGAACAAGAAGCCTTGGGCTTTAACAATACACTAACCTTACCTTTTGAAAATGTGGCTATTGAAAGAACAGATTAATTAACACTCTAAGAGCTAGGTTATATTCACAAATTAGAGAACTCAGTCAAGGTGGCTTCTGGCCAAAATAAGAGTGCTAAGTTGCTAATTAGCTTTGCGTATTATTTGCAGGAAGGCGTTTATTCTGTCTCTGAGAATAAAGTATATATTAGAGCTACCTCAATTATTAAGAAACTTGATATATTGCAACTAGCCAAAAATAATGATGGAATAATAGAAAAACCTGAATACTTGCATTTTCTAAAACAACTTTAATTTACGTTCTGCCTTTTTTCCACAGTTACCTTTTTCTATACCCAAAAACTAAAGGAAGGATAAATCACAATACAGGAGTTCTCTCTGTTATAGAACATTTTCCCAGGTACCTTTTCCCCTGCCAAGCACTCTTTTGTCTATAAAGGCAAAGAAAAAAATTGATTCCATTCAATTTCTTCTAAACCTGCTACTGTAGTTTTATAAGATAGGAAAACCAAGGGCAAAACCATCCAGATTGGCTGCCTGTAGTAATAGAATGACCTGAAGTCTATGGTTTGCTTTGTCTTTATAGATATACCATAAATTTCAGGATTTGCTTTTCTATATCTACATTTCTTTATTGGCGTTCCACAGTTAAAATCGCTGACCCCATTAGATGCTTGTTCCTAAAGTAAGCATTGAGCTTTCAGCTTTTCTTTTTTCTTTTAAATGGTAATTTCTGCCTTGAGGACACTGGTTTATATTTCTGGAATGACCAGTTTGACAGAAAATCCCAAACTATACTATTTGCAAATGGATCTGCAATACTAAGACCAATATATGTCAAGGTTGGTTTCATTTAGGAGAAAAGTTGGTCTGAGTGTGAGCCTAAGTGTAACTTAAATTTCATAAAACTGTGTACCATTATCTCTATTGAACAGACACAAAACCTAGGACTACAGACACAGTAAGGTAGCCAACAAGGCTATTAAAATGCAGATCTGGGATTGCTGACTGCATCCTCAGTGCCCTTTCTTAACATACCATGCTGTAAACGCACTTTAATTCTAGAGAGAAGCACTCATGGATAGGCAAGTACTTAGAACAGTCAGTACCCAAGGCAAGGCCAGAGACACTTCCTTTCTCTTCTTAGTATAGAAACACATACCAAAGAAAGTTCAGAATTGCCAGTGGATATACAATTAACCACGTATTGACTTATTCATTACCAATCATAAATGAGTGCTATTTAAGTACCTAAACAAATGACAATTATTTACATTTGAGTTGACGTGACTGTAGGTAACAAACTGTCCAAACATTTTAAAAATGTTTGTCCTTTAGGACCCTCAGAGACTATAAAAAAAAAAAGGAACACGTTTATATAGATAAATAATGCATTATGTTTGTAAAAATAAACAGAATTGTATACCATAATAATACGTTAAAGTATCCTACAAATAACTAAAATTTGAAATACTCAAATGAATTCTAAAATCCATCCTCTGCTTACCTCCCTCTCAACCTCCATTTCCACTTCTCTGTAGCCTCCTGCAGCCCTGCTGGTCACTCCAATGTCAACATACACAAAAGCAGAAAATTCTTCAACACAAGAGGCAGCTCAATCTTGAAATAACCAAACATCTAATAGCATCTTTCTCACCAAATAAAAAAATATATATATTACAAAACTCTTTCTTCTCTCTATTTCTCTGCTCAGGGACTTCCTCACTTCTTGCCTTCCCTTAGTGGCAAAATTCCTTATAGTTATGGCCTGCATCCACTGTCTCCATGTCTCTCCTTCTGTATTAGTTTGTTCTCAAGCTGCTAATAAAGACAAGCCTGGGACTGGGTAATCTATTAAGGAAAGAGATTTAATGAACTGAAAGTTCCAGCTGGATGGGGAGGCCTCACAATCATGGCGGAAAGAGAAGGGGAAGCGAGACACATCTTTTATGGCAGCAGGCAAGAGAACTTGTGCAGGGGAGCTCCCATTTATAAAACCATCACATTTCATGAGACTTACTCACTATCACAAGAACACTATGGGGAAAACTGGCCCCATGGTTCAATTATCTCCACCTGGCCCCACTCTTGACATGTGGGGATTATTACAATTCAAGGTGAGACTTGGGTGGGGACACTGCCAAATTTTATCACTTTCCCTTCTTGCTTGAAGTCACTAAAGTCAGGTTCTGTCCAGCAGAACTCCACGACAAGAACATTATTGTTTTCAAGTTCATCAGCGGCCTTTGTCATGGACAGAATTACATCTCTCTCAAATTCACATGTTGAAGCCCTAACCCTCAACGTGACTGTTTGGAGATAGGATATCTTAAGAGGTAATTAAGGTTAAATGAGATCATAGGGTGAGATTCTAATCCCATATGACTGGTGTCCTTATAAGAAAGAGAAAAAGCTGGGATACATTTGTACAGAGAAAAGTCCATATGAGAACACAGTAAGAAGGCATTGTCTGCAAATGACAGAGAGAGACTTCAGGAGAAATCAACCCTGCCACCCCTCGAACTTTCAGCCTTTAGAACGGTAGGAAAATAAATTTCTGTTGTTTAAGCCACCCAGTCACTGAATTTTGTTATGGCAGCCTCAGCAGACCAATACAACCTTCACATTACCAAATTCAATGATAGTTTTTTCCATTGTCCAGTTTTACTTTACCTATCAGCAGTATCTTATAGAGTTGAACATTGACTCAGGATGCCACAACTAATTAGTTTTTCTCTTACTTTCCTACCCACTCTTTCTCATCTCCTTTTTCTACTCCTTTTCAATCATCTACTTCTAAATGTTAATAGGCTTCAGTCAGTGAACTCATCCTCTTTACTAATTATGCTTTGCCCCTAGATGATCTCATCTGGTTCCTGGCTTTAGTTACCACTTGTATGCTGATGACTATCAAATTTATGTCTCCTACCTGAAACTCTCTTCTGATCTCCAGACCTAAATATCCAACTTCCTGCAAAACACTGACACTTGGATGTCTATCAGATATCTCAAAATAACATACTGTAAACTAAAAATTTGCTATCACCTCCAACTCACCTATGCCTCCTACAGGTTTTAAATCTCAGTTAATAAAATCTCAATTTTGCTCCAGGCAAAACAATTGTGTTTTACTCATGATCCAGATCCTGTCTATCGGCAAATCTGTTGGCTGTGCCTTCAAACAGGAAGGAAAACAAGTTCCATGCTTTCATGGAACTTGTTTACAAAAATGAAGGTAAATGTAGTTGGGAAAGACCAAATAACCAATTAATTATGCCACACACAGTTTAGGTTACCTATATGCAATGGTTTGAGTGTGGCTCCTAAAGTTCATATGTTGGAAACTTAATTCTCAATGCAATAGTGTTGGGAAGTGGGGCCTAATGGGAGATGTTTATGTCATAAGGACTCCACCCTCATAAATGGGTTAATGCCAAAGGACTTGAGGCTGTGAGTTCACTCTCTTGTCTTCTATCACCCTCTTATGCCCTTCTGCCATGGGATGATGCAGCAAGCAGGCCCTCAACAGATGCCAGCACCTTGGTCTTGGACTTCCAAGCCACTAGAACTATTTCCAAGGAAATAAATTTCAGTTGTTTATAAGTCACTCAGTTTCAGGTATTCTGGTACAACAGCACAAAATGGGCTAAGACACCATCCATATAAGCCTCCCTTTCTAAGGGGTCATCTCCAGCCATACAACATTAAAGAATTGGCTTAGAAAGCCATGTTTTATTCCATATGATGATGCTTCTCCTGGGCCTAACTGATGAGACCAGGAACGAGCCACAACAGAAGGACACTGAAAGACACAGTCCTGTAAACTAATCTATCATCTTTATAGCCTCATTCAAAGAAGTGAGGTGAGACAGTAAGAGTCCTCTATCCAGCATTTGGTTTTGGAATGCTGAGAGATTGAGCCCCTGGATAGGCTTAGGACAGAGAATGATCCAGGAATGGCAATGAAGGACCAGGTGGACAGCAAAGATAAGGAGGAGGAGCAGCGGGGAACAAAATGAATGCAGATGAAGTTAGTTTATAGGGGAAGAAAACAGAAGCAAGAAAAGAGCATAAAAGCTGTGATAATAAATCAAGGTCTCAAGCGAAGACTTGCTTCTTAAACATACCAATATGTCTATAAACCACTGTTTCAAGGTAACTTGAACAGATTCTTTTTTTTTCCTTGCAAACAAGCTAGTCTAAAAAATTCACCGACTAAGTGCACTGGGAGGTTATATTTATATTAACTATATAAAAAAATGTATCTTACTCAAGCATTTGAGCAAATGTTTGTGAAGTCAGGTGCGTTTGCCTAAGGGTATCCACAAACACAAATGCACAGAATCACAGTTAAACAACTAAATGTTTAGGGCAATTGCAGACAACGGTGTCTCTCTGAATGGCATTTTGTTAAAACAAATACATTTAATGAGCTACTTGCAAATGATTTTTGTCCCTGTGAAAATCTAGTGAAGCTTAGAACTATATAGCCATAATTTAAATTCACCTGACAGAGGTAGGTGTAGTGAAGGTACAGTCTTTCATTTCATTCTTTATTTTCAAATATATGAAGCTAAAGATCAACCATAACAAGAAAAGATGGAGGGTGATCATTTCTAAGGGGATAGAAGGCACATTTTGATTTGGTGATGCTGATTTTATGGCATCTATTGTATGAAGGTGACAGAGAAAAATAGACCCCAGAGACATTAATCACACAAAATCTGTCAGTAAGGACGAACACAACCAACAATTTTACCATCAAAATGCAATCCATAATCAGGAGAAAGGGGAATTGCTTCTCTGTGTGATTCCAGCCCTGATAACTAATTACTTAGATGCCAACTCCTAAATAGTGGAGCCAAGACAGACAAAGGGTCTTTTTTCTCCCTTGGCAACAAAAGCGTTTATCAATGAACTATATTCATGTCTTTAAAAAAAATTTTTTGTTAGTTTAAGATTTGAAATAAATCATTCCTAAAACTCTGATAACTAAAATCCCTCATCTTCAGTATGAATCTACAAGTAGAAAATCTTAGAAATGTGATCAGTAGCATTTATTCCATATATCTTTAAAACAGCATGATATGCTGCTTGGAAAGTTCTAAACGTTTGTTGTTACCTTGAGTTAAAATTTCAGTAAACATTAAACCAGAAGAAAGAAGTTTTATGTAAAAGTCAGATTGGTATATATTTTTGTGTACACATGGTTTACATTTCCTGTTGAGAGTTAACAAAGGAAGTAAAATATGCAAAAGAAAGAAAAAAAAATAGTTGTCTTTGGCCTTCAGATTTCAAATCCATTAAAAGATAGGTTTTAGAGAGGTGGTTGCTTTATCTGAATTGTTTTTTTTTCTTTTTTTTTTTTTTTTTTTTCTATTCCTATCCTAGTTATTAACCAAATTAGAGTTATTACCCAAAGAATAGAGGTCCTAGAATCAGGCCCAGAGGGAATTCAAGGGCAGCAGCTTTTGTGCATGAATTTGTGCTATTCTGTTTAAAGAAAGCCATTCAGGCTTTCAATAACTTTCTTTATTTTTATCAATGTTTTAGGGGGAGCAACAAAAAAAAAGAATGAATATTGTGTGTCCATGAGGGAGGGGGAGGGTGGGGTATGTGGGATTTGAGTGGTCTAAAGACAAAACTCGAAGAGGAATTGGTGGAATTTCTATTCAGTGGTGTCTTGGGAAATGTTAAACCTAATGGGATGTTGTGGTATCCAGGTGATACAACGCAAAGCGTTCTACAAATCAGTTGCAGTGAGCAATCACTTGCAGGTTAAAGTAACTACCCCCGATAATTATCCCACACGTTTTCTGTGATTTCCAGTAAAAAGTAAGTCCCCACGCTCTCTAGATCTTATACGAAACTAAAACCTCTTTACCCAGATATGTTAGTAATTTCTTATTGAAAGCAAATTAATTCAGCCCTTTTTGGCATCAGCCACTACATTTTTATTGGCTACTCACCATGTGACTAACTTGTACAGTGTCTTCTGGGTATTCAATGGGTAACACATATTTTCTGCCCTCAAAGAGACCTGTAATCTACAAGTCTGTGGTGGAAGCAGATCTAACACATAAGAAATAACAAAGTTGGAGGGAGGAAAGGCATAGAATGGCACAAAGTGACTTAAAACGCAAAAGAAACCCGGCACCTTGACTCACGCCTGTAATCCCAGCACTTTGGGAGGCCGAGGCGGGTGGATCACGAGGTCAGGAGATGGAGACCATCCTGGCGAACACGGTGAAACCCCGTCTGTACCAAAAATACAAAAAATTAGCCAGGCGCGGTGGCAGGCGCCTGTAGCTCCAGCTACTCTGGAGGCTGAGGCAGGAGAATGGCGTGAACCCGGAAGGCGGAGCTTGCAGTGAGCCAAGATGGCGCCACCGCACTCCAGCCTCAGGACAGAGCGAGACTCCGTCTCAAAAAAAAAAAAAGCAAAAGAAATTCCCTTATTGTCAATCCCTCAATCCTAAAATAATTCATGTATAAGTGAATGTGAGGTATTATAATAGTAAAGGATAAACTAATTTTGTCCATGTTTATGCTGTTCATTAGAAAAGCTAAAAGAGTTCGGGCGCTGTGACTCGCGCCTGTAATCCTAGTACTTTGGGAGGCTGAGGTGGGAGGATCACCCGGGGTCAGGGGTGAAACCCTGTCTCTACTAAAAACACAAAAATTACCCTGTTGTGTTGACGCATGCCTGTAGTTCCAGCTGCTCGGGGAGGCTGAGGCAGGAGAAAAGGTTGAACATGGGAGGTGGAGATTGCCGTGAGCCATCACACCACTGCCCTCCATTCTGAGCGACAGAACAAGACTGTGACTCAAAAAAAAAAAAAAAAAAAAAAAAAGCTGAAAGAACTTATATTATTTAAATTTGGAAACTATGTTTCATAGCAAGTGTTAGCCAGTTTTTCTTGATATAACGCCTTCTGCAAATGTCTCTAATAATTCGTTTATTTTTCATGACCTGCTTATGTTGCTTAGGGTGACTAAACACCGCCTTTGAATCCTTCTTTATTGCTCCATTCTCTATTTCCAAGAGGCCACTCACTACCAAGGTGCCAATGAAATCTTTTCTATGGTTTAAAGTAAATACTTGATTAAGAGTTTCCTTTTCTTCACAGTATAATGCATGATGAAATATTTGAATTGATTTTTTTAAAGTATACCTATATCATCTTTACTTGTCAGAACGAGGCAGCTTTAAATTATTTTTATAGTGTTTTATGTAAATTTGGCACTTGGGTACACGAGCATCATTTGTGTTCTAAAATGTATGCAGACAGCATTTGGGTATATTATGCCAGTTGATTTATCGAGAGTACTATAGCATTCATACTTTGATATTAGTGGGCTCTGTAAAATATTGTACTAAGTGGCCATTTCTTCAAAAGATTTTTTAATCCATTTTTTTGTTTCCACAAAATGTTAGAAGCAGAGTTCTATGCTGGGTATCAGGAGTCTTAAGTCTTTCTCTCTGCTATAGCTAAACTGTGTTCTGACCTTGGGTCACATCAAAATTTTGAATGATTTCCCATTTCCTAATAACAATAGCAACAATAACAATAAAAGTTAACATTTATTGAATGCTTTATTATACACCAGGTGCTGCATGTCTTAACTCATTTAATCTTCACTTCCCTCTAATGCAGTAGGCACTGTCACAATCTGCATTCACTGTTAGGAAACAAGCCCAGAGAGCTGAGAATCCTCTAGCTAACAAGTCACAGAGCGAGTATATGCCCAGCCTGACTCCAGAATTCACAATTTCATCCAGGTTACCTTTGAAACCCAAACTCTCTAATATTCCATTTATGTCTTTCCCCCATGTGTTTTATCCTTATTCTTCAACATCCGTCCTCAACTACCTTTCGTTCCAAACAAATTAAACTCTTCCATTGCCAATTTTTCTTCTAATCTTTGCAGGCTGTGGATTTTTACTTAGGTTTGTTCCTCTGTCTGGAATGTTCTTTGCCCATCTTTACCTTTCCAAAGTCCTTGCTACCCCTTAAGAACTAATAATTACTAACAACAACAAAAAAGAACAAGTAATTACTAATAATAACCAATAGAAAAATAAAATACTCTTCAATATCACACCAAAACTTTAGCAACCAACTACATAAAGAAAAAGATATTTACAGAGTAATTGGAGAAATTTTGAATAAATGGAAGATAAACCATTTACATAGATAGGGCAATATATTATGATAATGATGTCTCTCTTCCCAAATTATCCTACAAATTCAAAGCAATCACAATAAAAATTCCAGCTGATATTTTTAGAAAATTGATAAAACTCCATCTAAAATTAATATAAAATAATAATGGTCTACAAGTATTTATATTGGTTTTGAAAAAAGAGAGTTAAGGTTGAGTTAGGCAGAATTAATTTGCTACATATTAAGATATATTACATGGTTGGCCAGGCATGGTGGTTTATGCCTCCCAACACTTTGGGAGGCCGAGGTGGGTAGATCACTTGAGGTCAGGAGTTTGAGACCAGCCTGGCCAACATGGTGAAATCCTGTCTCTACTAAGATACAAAAATTAGCTGGGTATGGTGGCGCACACCTGTAATCCCAGCTACCTGGGAGGCTGAGGCAGAAGAATTGCCTGAACCTGGGAGGCGGAGGTTGCAGTGAGCCAAGATTGTGTCATTGCACTCCAGCCTGGGCAACAGAGCAAAACTCCATCTAAAAATATATATTACATGGTTAAAATAAAACAAAGAGTATGATATAGGTGCAGGAACAAAAATGTCAGTGGAACAGAATGCATAGCTTATGTATATTATGTATAGATCTATTTAGACAAAGAAACATATGTTATGCAAAGAAATATGTATCAGTGATACTTCAAAGCAAAGAGGACAGAATGGATTGTTCTATATATGGTGTTCGTAAAACAAGATCTTTCTATACAAAAAATTTGAACAGTTCTCTACTATATACAAAATGCAAACGCATACTCCATAAAAATTATTTTAAAAAATTCAAGAGGTAATACCATTAAACTATTAGTTTAATGGTACCTCCTGGGTAGCTGGGATTACAGGTGTGTGCCACCATGCCCAGCTAATTTTTGTATTTTAGTAGAGACAGGATTCACCATGTTGGCCAGGCTGGACTCAAACTCCTGACCTCAAGTGATCTACCCACCTCGGCCTCCCAAAGTGTTGGGAGGCATAAGCCACCGTGCCTGGCCAACCATGTAATATATCTTAATATATAAATAGGATGAGTTTTTATCTAATAATGGGTAATATAGACAAAGTTAATTGATAAGAGACTGGAAAAAGGTATTTGAAATGTCTAAAATAAACACACTAATACTCTCTTTAATTACAAAAAAACCTCAAAATTTTAAAGAAAGACAGAAATCCCAATCTTTTCAATAGTCAAATATACTTAAAAAGCAGTTAACAGAAAAGGAAGTTCAAATACAAATTTTATGAAAAGAGATCCAACCTCATTAGTTATCAAATACATTTATATTCTAATGATGCTATTTTATATTCACAAGTATTGTAAAACCTACTTTTTGGTGAGATCATGTGGAAATAAACTTAGCCAAACAACCTGTTGATTGTGCAAAGTAGCATTCAATCTGGAAAGCAGTTTTTTAATACTTAGTGAAATCAAGTCAGCACGTAACCTTTGACTTTCAAGCACCTTGTTCCTAGGGGTTGGTAATGGTCCAGGTATATAAACATTTTTTTCAGCATTGTTTGACATAATGATTTGGTAACATTAAAATGATAATGATAACATTTGTAGCACAATACCATTCATGTAAAGATAACACACACGCATCAACAACAGCACCACATCAATTTATTTTGCAAAACTACATATATATTTAATGACATATACCCAACATACTATAGTAAATGTCTACAGGGTAAAACAATGGGAGGGGAGGTTCAGGATGGAGGGAGAAAACTAAAGGTGTATAAGTAAGAGAGATACTTTGCTTGAACTCACAATAATAATTTGACATACATGGAAAAGTACGATTATCTCAAATCTCTGCACCTGAAGATCAAGAGGAAAAACAGAAAGTATACTTTAGATTCAGATAAATACACCTGGACCGGTGCAATGAGGAACCCCTGAGAGGGGGCTGGGAGAGCTCATAGGTCTGAGAAGGAGAGAAACAGAGAGGAGTTTTGCCTTCTATTCACTGCAACCATATACGGTTCCCCATTCTCTCTTTCACTCTGATGATATGATGGTTTTGGCTAAAAGCACATTCTTATTTGGAGAACAAAGAAATGGAACTAAGAGAACCCGTAAGGCACATGGAGGAATCGTTGAAATAATGGCTGCTTTGGTATCAGAGTAAAGTTCTGCCCAGCTCTAGACAGGCCATGTGACTTTGAGTGAGTTACTTATTTCTGTTTGATAAGCCTTGGTTTCCTTATCTGTCAATAGAGGCAATACCCCTTACAGTGTGGTATTGTTACAATGTGATAATTTATTCATTTCATTCTACAAGTATTTATTGTCTCTGTCATATTCTAACTATTCTCGGGGCCAGAATACAGCATGAGCAAAACAAGTTAAAAAAAAATGCCTAGCTTTTATGGATTATAGCGGGCAGTGGGGAGAGACTACAATAAATAAGGTAAGTAAAATGTCCAGAATGGCAGATGGTGATAAATTTAGGAGAAACAAAAGAGAAGGAAAGGAGAAAGGAGGACGGGAAATGCCCAGAAGTAGGGCAATTCTTTTTTAAATAGGACTGTTGGGAAAAACCTTGCTGAGAAGTTTAAACATAGATCTGGAAAAAGTGAGTGAGTAGGCCATGCAGATAACAGGGAAGAGGGCAATCAGTCTTGGTGACCATGAGGGAGAAGTTCTGTTACAGAAGAACAAGGACTCAGTATAATTGGAGGACAGGGAGGAAAGAAGAAGGCAGTAAGGATAAGGGGCAAGAGCTCAGCATCCACATCACAAGGGTTTTATAGACCATTTTAATGACTTTTGACCTCTGCTCTGAGACAGGAGGCTCTTGAAGGCATCTGAATATGGAGGTCATAGGACTTACCTTACTTGAAAAGTGAACTTTCTGGTGACTGTGTTGAGCTAGACTGCAGAAGAGTAAGGTAGAAGAAAGAAACAAGCTAGACTGGGCACAGAGACTCACACCTATAATCCCAGCATTTAGGGAAGCCGAGGCAGGAGGATTGCTTGAGCTCAGGAGTTCTAGACCAGCCTGAGCCAAAAAGTGAGACCTTGTCCTTACAAAAAAAAAAAAAAGTTTTAATTAGCTGGACATAATGATGTATGTCTGTAGTCCCAGCTACCCAGCAGGCTGAGGCAGGAGGATCACTTGAGCCCAGGAGGTCGAGCTTGCTCTGAGCCGTGATCATACCGTTGCACTCCAGCTAGGAGGCATTTGCAGTGATTTCATCAAAAGATGATAGTGGCTTTACCAGACCAACTTGTAGAGCAGAAATAGAGAGTGAGAATCTGGGTCTGTTTTGAATAGGCTGACAGATTTAAATGCAGAGTGTGAAACAAAAAGAGATACCTGGATAAGTGCACATAAGCCACCAGACATGACACTTGGAATCCGGAAGTCATTTTCTAAAGCAATCACCTCGAATATTAGTTTATACCAGAACTCCCTGGAGGGACACTGTTACAGTGTAGACTGCTGGTATCTGTGCTTAGAGATTTGCATTCAGTACCTCCAGGATGAGCCATCTCTGGAATCTGCATTTTTGACAGGCATGTTGGGTAATTCTGGCACACATGGTCTACACAACCACCCTCAAAGAAACACTGATCTCTACACAGGAGCTGATGTTTTCAAAATTTTATGCATTCATGGAAGAAATGCAATGAAACTGGAAAAAGCCAATGAAAATCCTGAGAAAATTATTGCATTTTAATTCTAAGACAGGGAAAAATATACAGAATAAATGAAATTTATCCCAAAATGTATTAAGAGTGGAAGTAGGTGGTGACTATGGTTAGTGCCTTCTTCTTCCAGTGACTATAAAAGTCAAGATGACTGAATGTACCTATGAAGATATACTTGATTGCCTTTATGTGTGGGGTTAATGAGCTGTATAAAAATTGAGGTAAAAGCAGAAATGAGAGGAAGGGGATGGACTCTATGACTATTCTTTTACCATTATTTTGTGTCGGGGTTAAAATTAAACACCTGATATTGCCGAAGCAAAATCAGAGGAAATGAAAAGTGTCCACCACTGATCTTCAGCTCTCAGCCTGAACTTAAAGAGCCAACTTGGAGGATTAGAAAACATTGTAAAGCCTTCCTTTTTTAACTTGAGTATTATCTTTCTTTTAAAAGTGCAGTGGTTCACGCCTGTAATCCCAGCACTTTGGGAGGCCAAGACAGGCGAATCACCTGAAGTCAGGAGTTTGAGACCAGCCTGGCCAACATGGTGAAACCCCATCTCTATTAAAAATACAAAAATTAGCTAAGCATGGTCAGGGGCACCTGTAATCCCAGCTACTCAGGAGGCTGAGGCAGGAGAATCATTTGAATATGGGAGGCCAAGGTTGCAGTGAGCCGAGATCACCCCAGTGCACTCCAGCCTGGACGACAGAGCGAGACTCCATCTCTAAAAAACAAAACAAAATGAAACAAAAGTGCAAACTACTTAAAGTGCCTCAGTCAAGGTTTCTGCTTTTGTAGATTGAAGGCCCTCAAATGCATCCTAAATTAGGATTCTTTTTTGGTCCAAAATAGCATGTCATGCTAAACAAAGACAAGCGACAAAGTGTAGGTTGTAATTTTAATTAAATATCAAAGGCTCACATGCAGAAGTTCCCTGCATACATAAATTCTCCCTAAATTAGCCACTTTTCTTCAAAGCAGGAAGCCTAGTGAGAGAGCTTGCTCTCCAATTTCAAGCTCAGTATTTGAGATGTGAGATTCAGGAAGCCCGGATCATTTAGATAAGGTTCAGATAAAGATCCTAACGTGTGGATGCTTTTGAACCTCTTTAATTCAACATCTCCATATAACGTGGGAGTTGGGTGTTTGTGGATAAAGCCTAGAGATTGTTGATAGAGATGGAGTATATAGATAAACCTCAAGGTTACTGGCCAAGAGTACTTTTCAGTACTTTTTATAAATAAAAATACAAATAGCATCATCATCTTGGCTTGAGAACTCCTAGAATATTATAAACAACCTTGTTATGTAATCAGAAAAATTAAAGGCAGAGAATGCCAAAAGTAGCTTACTCTAACTAACGAATCATCACGGAGGGGTAAGTAACCAGGCAAAATGTAGTACAAATGCAGGAAAGCCAGGCTCAAATGCTTACAGATGAAAGACAGTTCAATGCGGACAAATGAAATGTAATTATGACTTTGAAGAGTCTTCATGCCACAAGACAATGCTTTGTAAGAAATAAAATATGAGATTTTTTTCTGAAAGGATGAAAAAAGTCTCCAGAGACAAATCGCTATGTGTCATTAATGAAAGAGAAACAGAAAGAAAAAGATAAATTAATGCAGTGAACAAGTCTTAATGGCTCAATTGTATATTCACTTCCCCAAATCTGAACACTTGAGAGAACACAAAACAAAAGATGACTTTGGAATTACGAAATTCTAGAAATAAGTAATAGACTTCGAAGGTCTGGAGAATCTTTCAATGGTGGGGGGTGGGGGGCAGGATTCGTCCTGCATTCTCTCAGGTTTGATAAGCCTAAAATTAGAAAATAATGATGCTCACAAGATTTCCCAAATGATAGCATTTTAGAATATGTTATTTCCTCTTTCTTTTCTTTTTTTCCCTTCTCCTTGTCAACTACAATCAATCCTTCGAGAGGCAAATAAGGGCAATTCATATTTATGTTGAATTCAGTGACTACCTGGTGGTCATAGGACCAAAGCCAGGAAGAGGCAAAGGCAAAAGTTTGATATAGAATAATGGTTCTTTACCTCCAGGCAATTTTGCTTCCTAGGAGACCTCTGACAATATCTAGACACATCTTTGATTATCATGACTGGTGGGGGCGTTACTGGTATCTTGTGCATAGAGGCACACAAGCGTGGTGCTAAACATCTTATTATGTTTTGGGAAAGTTTCCCTGTAATAGAGTCTTCCAACTCAAAATGTCAGTAGAACAGAGGCTGAGAAACCCCAGACTAGACCTTTAAGGAGCCATCAGTTTATGCTCTTTGAGCAAAACAGGAAGAGAAGAATTCAGAGTATAATGGAAATATATCTGAGGTGGTGATTAGTTTATTTAGGGATGTGGAGTAGGCAAGAGAAATACTTCAGATCTCAAGTGATCTTGGAGCTCCCTGGTTGATGGAGGTGAAGAAAGACTGAAAGCAGAGAGACATAAAAGTGAGTGAGAATGTCAATGTCTGTTAAATAACAATCAGGAAGACATGGGGCTGGGGAGAAGCATGCGACATATTCATTCATAAAGTGTCTACTATGTTGTGTTAGTCCGTTTTCATGCTGCTGATAAAGATATACCCACGACTGAATAATTTATAAAGAAAAATAGGTTTAATGAACTCATAGTTCCACATGGCTGGGAAGGCCTCACAATCATGGTGGAAGGCAAAAGGCATGTCTTACATGGCAGCAGACAAGAGAGAATGTGAGCCAACTGAAAGAGGAAACCCCTTATAAAATCATCAGATCTTGTGAGACTTATTCAGTACTACGAGAACAGTATGGGGGAAACTGCCCCCATGATTCCGTTATCTCCCCCCAGGTCCCTCCCACAACACATGGGAATTATAGGAACTACAATTAAAGATGAGATATGGATAGGGACACAACTAAACCATATCATATGGGCAACTGCTAAAGATGAATTGTAGAGGGAGCCTCCAACTTTGAACACTGTGGTCAAGAGGTTGGACTTATTCTATAGCTAATGTGAAGCCATTTAGAGTTTTTGAAGCCAGGAACAATATTATCAGCCATGTAATTTTAGAAAGATAATCCTGGTGTCAGAAAATAAAACTTGAACTAAAGGAAAAAGAAGCTTGAGTAAAGTTGTTGGAGTACTTCCCAAAATGAATTCTCAGACTTGTTACGAAGTGTCATTGGATAAAAGTCTTCTGTGGTCAAATAAGTTTGAACAATGCTTAGTTAAACTAAATCAAAGTGAGTTCTCCACTATAGCACTTCTCAGAATCTTTGCTTAGCTATTTGCACATTGTGACCCTTCATAAGAAGGATGTTGCAAGTATATTTGCCAACAGAAATTTTTCATGGCTTATACTACAGGAATGTGTTCCAAAGAACACTTCATAAGAAATGTAAGATAAAATTTAGGGGCAGGGTGGGGGAGTTGACAATGGGTTAATCTAAGAGCTACTGGGATGGCAGAATTAGCTTTCTGACTTTCAGCTGAGACAATGAGCAGACAGTGATACACAGGGAAAATCCTTAAGGATCAAGATGTTCCTGTCACCTCATGATAGGCCAAGAGGTAGGAAGTAGGGAACTCTAACAAAGTATTAGAAGAAAGATGATACTTAACCTATTTGCCAATACTAACCAATTATTATAGCTAGCTGAAATGCTGGGTTGAGAAGGATTCTAAGATTTCACCAGGAATCAATGTGAGCTTACATAAATCTAGTTATACTGTATTCGTCTGTTCTCACACTACTATAAAGAAATACCCCAGACTGGGTAATTTATAAAGGAAAGAGGTTTAATTGACTCACAATTCCCCATGGCTGGTGAAGCCTCAGGAAACTTACAATCATGGCAGAAGGGGAGCAGATGCCTTCTTCACAAGGCAGCAGGAGAGAGAGAAGTGCCAGCAAAGCACGCAGAGCCCCTTATAAAACCATCAAATCTCGTGAGAACTCACTCACAATCGCTAGAACAGCATGGGGGAAACCGCCCCCATGATCCAATCGCCTACTTTTCTCCACTTGCGGGGTTTACAGGTCCCTCCATTGACACGTTGGAGATTGTAATTCGAGATGAGATTTGGCAGGGGACACAAAGCCAAACCATATCAGAAACCTTCCATGGAAGCAATGAAAATAACAAGTAGTGCTCCTGTCGTATGGTTGTCATATATGGACCAGAGGTACCCAGCTCAGATAGTTTGTGTTGCGGTTTTAAACATTCTTAGCTCATGAAAACTTTCTTCAAAAGAAACTTCACCTGAAAGGTAAACATAACAGGCAAAAGTAAAACTGTCTATGTAATGTCCACCTGCTCTACTATTTCTTTCTACCTTCCTCCCCCACTGACATTACTATTCATAACTTCTGCAGTTAATTCACTAGTTGAGAAAGATAAGGTTAACAGATGCTCAGGAAAGCTAGATAGGATGAACACACACATTTCTACCTTATCGGGGAAATACTTCTTTTTTTCTTTTCTTTTCTAACATTTAGTTCCCACTTGTTCCTTATGAATATTCAGTAAAGATTTTGGGGAACTTCCAGAGTAATTCAGTTTTACCAACAGACAATTAAAGGGAGGGATTTCGGTTTCACATGTGGACATCAAAAGAAAAGATTGGCATGTACAGCTAACGGACCCAGGTGAAGTTGAGGAGTAGATTGGCTGCAGTCACTGAAAGTAGGAAAACCTTAGAGGAAGACATTATCTGTGGTAAGCAGAGTCAGTGATCTCCTCTCTCTCTCTCTCTCTCTCTCTCTCTCTCTCTCTCTCTCTCTCTCTGGCAATTACTCTTGCTGAACCTTAGAGGTTTTGAGATGTATTTAATTACTAGCAAAGGATTTCTTAACTTAATCGTCTGTCCAGTAAACTCACAATGAAGTGCAAAGCACAGGCTCAACATGTTTGAAAATCATATTTTGTCTTGTAGTAGAAGTACTACAAGAATAATTTGTCACTTTGACAAGCTTTGAATAGCTAATGAAACTAGCAGATACCTGGTTTTTTAAAAAGATTAGATCTAGAACAAAAGCAAGTCAGTAATTTGGAATAGGACAATAATTGACAGGTTTTACCGGATACATTCTTGTCAAGTAAAGCAACTTAATGTTCTCTTCTCTAGTTGCAACCAAACAAATTCTGAAGGCTCACAGCTAGGACAGCTTCCTCTTCAGCTTTGCATCTCCAATACCTAGCATACATGCTTAGCACATGTGTAGTAGGTTCTCAGGTATTATTTGCTGATGTAAGGTTATTGTTTTCTGAGTGTGTAGATAATGTGCAACAGCTACCTTACTTCTGAGAGATTTAAACAATAAGGAGGATGAAAAACTCTAGCCCTCTTCTTGGAGGCCTTGTAGATATGTCTGAGAGTATAAAATCTGTGCCCAGGTAGTTGCAAAGTCCAGAAAGCATGCAGACTCTGCCTTCTGACAATTTTTGAGCAATGGGGCTAAAAAAGTTGCTAACAATGCATTTCTATCCATAGATTGAAGTGATTAACAAAGAAGATGGGGTAATTTTTGCTAAGTTACAAACTCCAGTTTATGATAATACAGAATAATAAGTATATTTTAAGCAGTGAATCTTTGAACATTTTCCACATGACTGAGGTAGTTATTTGGTGAGATATGACTTTTTTAAGTGGGTTTTTTTTAAAGCATTGATTTTGTGTTTCGAATTATCTAAAATGCATTCTATGCACTGTGACTATGAAATTTTGAAGAGGTACAATCTTGATCACTTACTCTGGATTTGTTTCAGCCAAAGAAATACTTTTTTTTTTTTTTTCAACTAATTGTAAATATCACCTTTCGGGGGTTTTAATGAACCTAATAAAAAGATATGGCAATTTGTCTGCTCTATGCAAACACTTAGCTATGAGAAAATTAAACAAGAATGAAACCATATTAACCCTCATTACTAAGTCAAAGTAGATATATATTTGTATAACTTAAGACAATAAAACAATGTTATATGTGAATCTTCATAATTTTTGAAACAAACATCTGATATTCTTTACAGTTATATTTCAGATGCAATAGATGGGATTATTCCTTATACTTTGAATAAGATGAAACATCTACAGGGACATTTGGGCTTGAACCTGGATAGACCCAGCTTTATTCTAACCATATACTTGGTAAGAAGCAGGCACTTTTTCTTTCCTTTGTGTGTGTATGTATGTATGTCCTGTTTCACTAAAGTGAACCCCGTCATTATAGAAAAAAACTCAAGGATATGTTGTTAGACCTGTGTAGTCGTGTCTACATGACAGACAGTACAACTAACAGGATCTTTTAAAGCTGATAAAACAATTTTTAAAAGTAGTGAACCCTAGGTTCTGCCTCTTGGAACATAGAGAAACCATGCATTTTGCTCTCTGGACAATGGATCCCTCTGAAAATGTAAATCACTACATATATATATACACACACACATATACACACACACATCACTACACACACACACACACACACACTCCAAATAAATGGCCTTCAACTGTATGCCTCCACGTTATTTTCTGAGCACACTAAATGAAACCTTATTCTCACACATCTAGACGTACTCAGGGCTCGTCATGTTGAAATTAAGAACTCAAGATGGCAATGACCCTGCTGTCATTGGGTTTTGACATTTGTATCAGTGTCCTCTCTTTAAAACAGGGGCATGTAGACAGTTCCTGGAGGGTTCTGGAGATCTAAAGCACATGAATGTGACTCCATCTACATGAGAAGGAAATGTTTCATTGTTTGGTAGTGGTTTCCATGCCAAAAGTTTCCAGACACTGAAGATATTGACAGCAAAGTTTCAGATACTAGGAACTGGTAGAATGGCAGGGAGTGGGGATATGGGCAGAATCTCCAGATTTTGGATGCTAAAACCAATGAAAGCTTGAGGTCCCAAGTTATATTTGCCAGGAATTTAAAAGCTGCATCTTCTCCATTTGATGGGCTCTGATGGCCCACAAGAGAGGCATGCCAAAAAGGAGGAGCAAAGAAATTTCCTTTCCTTGTAAGAGAATAATATCTCCCAAATGTCTTGCAGAACCCAGTCATTAGGAGTTGCCAAAACATTTTAACATCACATTTGGCACATTATGGCACAACCTCACTGACTTCATGTTCATCTGCAGAAAATGAAGGATAGAAGCAAAAATGGAGATGGAACGAATGAGAAAAAAATAGCATAAAACACCAGGTCATCAAGGCAACAGTAGTGATATTATCTGGGAAACTGGAAGAAATCCAATTGTGGATAAAGATAAATTACAGATGAAACCAGTGTTTAAAAAAGAAAGAAAGAAATGGAATAGAAACTGTAAGGTATGTAACTTTCAAAGGAGAAAAGGCAGATTCTTCACTCATCTTATCTTTTAAGAATGAGATATTGCACCATCTGCTCCCCAAACCGTTATTTCATTTCACTCTGGATTTCTCCTCGGTCTCCTCCCTGTGTTCTCTGAATTTTCAGATTGGCTCTCTTCCTATGAGTCACATCCTTTCTCTAAATGTTTCCATATTTCCCCCTGTCTCTGCTGCTTATGTATGACTCTTTGTTAAGCATTTCAAAATATTACATGTTACTGGGTTGTAATACTTTGCTTGTATCTAGCACCTTTTATTTTTAGAACTTGGTGTTTAAACAAATACTGTCTAACTACTGTGTTAAAAATGCCTGTACATTTTATAGGTGTAAAGTTACATCATAATTTTTTAAATGATAGAATGGCTAGCTCACACTCTCATACTACAATGCTTATTCTAACTTTGTGTTTTTGTGGGGCATTTCAAGATATACTCCAAATTACAATAACTTCTATTATTGCATCATTGCCCTTTTCTATAACATTCTTCATGGTATATTAACACACATGCCTTAGAATTATTCACTGGTAATTATCTGCTTCACATTGACTAAGCCAGAAACTTACCATCTCGGTCTCCCTTACTTCTAGCAGGTGACCAAACCCTTGCAATTGACCTTAGCAGCAGCTTTCTAGGTTTTGCAAATTCTGACCTGTGGGTCAGTTCCAGCCACCCACCTTGCTTTGTAAATAAAGTTTTACTGGAACACACTCATTTGTTTACATATTGTCTATGACAGAGTTAAGTAGCAAAATTATAAATTGGATGTTATTACCCTCCTGTTTAAAAACCTTCAATGCTCCTTATTTCCCTCAATATAAAGCTCACCCTTCTAAATTCAACCTGCAGAGCCTATTTCTACCTCTGACTCTTCTTTTATCCCCTTCCTCCACATAGACATTTCATGCAAAGTGTGAATGACATTAAATCAGTTTCTGCAGTATTCCATGCCATACCAGAAAAAGCTCCTGGCTCCGAAAGAATATGTTAGATGCCTCTTCCATGCTCTTATATAGAACGTATGTTTCCGCTAATCTAGTCCTTACTAGAATTGCACTGTAATTTTACTTATTTGTCTGAATCCTCTGCAATAATCTGCTGCAGAGCTAGCATTCTTGCTGCCACATTTAACTGAATCAAATACAGCACCTAACACATAGTAGGGTTTCAGAAATATTTAATAACATGAGTAATAAAATGCAGATACCATTTCTATACTAAAGAAAAAAACGAAAAAGAATCTATAATATCAAGATGAAGTTTAATCTGGAAAAGTACAAACAAAACAACCATTAAGGAGAAGTACGCAAGGTCCAAGAGTGGTAGAGTGAACATGAATTTTTGTTGGGACGTTAGGGAAATCTGAGAAAGTGATGCTATAGCTATGAGAGATAATGATGTAATAACTAGACATTTATGGATTATGATACACAACGACCAGGAAACAATTCCATAACTGTATTTCACACAGCTTTGTTCATCATTATAAGCATGTGGATGTCTCCACATCCACATTTTCTTGTTATTAATGATTCTGACGTAACCACTGCAATTATTTAGATATGCATTTTGATTAATTCTTCTTCTTCTAAATAATTGCATAGTTTGAATCTCACTGTTTTAAAATATGTTCAAAGTAGTAGCATGAAAGTGGTAAACTTCTAGAAGGTAGAGGAGGAGACATTAGGGTTGCTGATGAATCTGAAGAAGTTTGCAGGTATAGGCATAGGAAATACATGCTTTATTTTCCATACACACATTTTACAGATGGTGACCTATTGTCAGCATATCCTATATCTTAACTAGTTTATCCATAGTTGGTAATGGATACAGCTGTATGCATTTTCCACATGTATGAATATCATCCTATGAGACATAAGAAGCTTGCCCTTCCTTCCTTCCTTCCTTCCTTCCTTCCTTCCTTCCTTCCTTCCTTCCTTCCTTCCTTCCTTCCTTCCTTCTTTCTTTCTTTCTTTCTTTCTTTCTTTCTTTCTTTCTTTCTTTCTTTCTTTCTTTCTTTCTTTCTTTCTTTCTTTCTTTCTTTCTTTCTTTCTATCTTTCTTTCTTTCTTTCTTTCGACAGAATCTCACTCTGTCACCCAGGCTGGAGTGCAGTGGTGCAATCTCGGCTCACTGAAAACTCTGCCTCCCAGGTTCAAGCGATTCTCCTGCCTCAGCCCCTGGAGTAGCTGGGATTACAGGCATGCACCACCACTTCTGGTAATTTTTGTATTTTTAGTAGAGAGGGGGTTTCACCATATTAGTCAGGCTGGTCTCGAACTCCTGACCTCAGGGAATCCACCTGCCTCAGCCTCCCAAAGTGCTGGGTTTACAAGTATGACCCACCATGCCTGGCCTGAAGTTTTCTATGTTACCTAAACTCCATTTGCCTCATTAGACCAATCCCTAACCACGTAGCCAACGGTTTACCTGGAGTAAAATGAATGGAGGGGTTCACAGGCAAGAAAAGCAGCCAGGAAATTACTGTTTTAATTCACCTTAGAGTATCTGGCCCTCCCAAAACGACTTGGAAATTGGGACTGAATATAGTCTTCTTCAAAAATATTGTAAAATTAATTATATTAAAATATACTTTTGTATGCTCTGTACAAATTTCACCCACACCATTATTTAAATGGTCTTGTTAGCATTAATCCTGTTGGAATCTTTGCTTGTATAACTACAAAACAAAAGTATGTTCCAACTAATAGATGTGCTTTAAAACAGTTCTAAGAAGGAAAATATGAATAGAATATCAGAAAATAAATAATAAAACATTTACAAATAAAAGAATTTTGGAGGGTTTGGAAAGCTAGGTATAACCAAAATATAAAAAGGAACCTTAGGTAAATGAGCCCTAGTGAATAAAGAATGTATTCTCACCCATAGTCCCTAAGGTGGTCTGGCTTCTTGCTTGTCCCAAAGTAGCCTCTTCCTACATAAAAGTCTTTGCCAGTAGAATTTATGAATCGCTTAGAAATAACACTTGCCTTTTAATCTTAAAATATCCATGGAAAGGACTGTCAGCATTCTTTTCTAACTATAACTTTATAGCATTGGTTTCTAAAGGCAAATAAATGTGGAATATTATCTGATTCACATAAATGACTTGACTTACCCGAAGAAAGGAAAGCCCTCCTACTGTTCTTAATGGTTATGTGACAGGACAAACCATGTTTGAACTGTTTGAATACATATCCCCTTACTTCTGCCTGGTGGGATTCATAGTCACCCACTAGGCAGGGTTAACTAATGACTGAAATGAAATCCAGTCATTTAAAGAAATCTCAAAGGCTTCCTGGAGTTAGGTTGGAAAGATGTCACTAAGAGAAGGGCTGTACTTTATGCTTTTGCAATGTTTACAGAACCTGTAGCACAATGGAGCATGATTAATGAGACTCTTCAAACTCTAGCACAAGCATAGGACTTTGTACTTGTCATGTCTAAAGATCAGCCTTTATCACCCCCATAACATAAGAAATGTAAACCAGAACCTAATCATTTCCTAAAGGAGTTACCTTGGCTGTTATTCTCAAGTAAACTTAGGGGTTAAAGAGGAGACGTTCTCATTTTTTAATAAGAATGGCACCTTTGCTTTGGGAAATGCTTTTCCCTTAAATGTTTTTACACTTATCATTTTATCCTATACTTACAAAATGATGTAAAACATGTTTGCCAGAAATTATTATCACCTGTGACAGATGAGACATCTGGGGCATAAAGAGATTAAGTGACTTTCCTAAATACCCAGCTAGTTTGAAACATATTTGACACCAAAACTCAGCCTGATTCTATTCCAAATAGACTGCAACATGCTATTATGTTTAAACACACCCTACAAGAGATTAGCAAAAGAACTTGGGCAATTAGCAAATTTTCTTAGTTATCTTTGAATCTACTTTCTATTCTTTTCCTAAAGTCTGAGTAATGTAAAGAATTCTTAAAAAGATAATTTATATCCACAATAAAATATTTTCCATTGTGTTAATTCAAGAAGTTGATCTCAAAACCTTCAGAATTGTGTTTTTCCGTCCATTCAAAGCTCACACCTCATTAAATGTGCTCACCCTCATCTCTCTTCCATTCGGGATACTGTTGTAAATGGGTGATGGATGGCTCACAGGTTCAGCAGATCCAGTAACAATCCTAACCTCCTTCATTCTATCAACAGTTTCCTGAGGCCTGACAAACAAGATCTTCCTGCCTGTAAAAAGGCCATTTAAGAGCATACAAACTCAATTTTACCACATCTTGTGGGCAAACTTCTATTTGAGAAAAAATAAACTCAGAATACCAACTAGGGTCCGTTTTCAACTGAGAGCAACTGTGTCAGTTGTCCTGAAGCTTCTTGCGTCAGAATCACACATCAGTGCTTTGGATCCCTCTATATTGCTGAAAGAGATGTGGATTCTTCTTCCTGGATGTTCTCATCAGCTGCATCTAGAAAAGCATGATAACCATCTACCCAGATGTAATAGACATGATACGACCCTATTCAGTTTTCTTCTTTTTTCCTTTTCTATTTTGGTTACTTTTTTTTTCAGGTAATCTTCCCAGTAAAATAACATGTCTGTCTATTCCAGATATTACAGTGGAAACCATGGAGAAACACTTTTGGTGGTTGTGCTTATTTATTTTCTCGTTGCTCACAGCTCTGGAGCTGTCATCATTTGAGAGAAGAAAGAGCTTTTATCTGAGTTTCTTGATGGACAGGATGTTGTCTTTACTTGTTTTCCCCCCTTTGGCAACTGATACTGTGTCTGACTTTCTTCTTAACCCATCTGTCTTATGCTTTCTTGTTTTGCCAAAAAAAAGAAAAATTTGACATCCTCACAAAATGGTATTTATATTGCCCTAACTGGACAGAGTAAAAAATACGTGACTGATGAATATCTGAAGGAATTAAACCATTCTTGAATATGTAAAAATACTTCTTAACTATATTATGAAAGATAGATTTTTATTAATAAACAATCTTGTTAACGTGGGCCATAGTAAATAAACGTACCTTGGGTTGTAAAAATAGAAGAATCTTTTGGCAGAAGATCCTGGCGAGCAGAGAACTTAATACAAATACAGAAAATTTGTTTACTCTTGGTGATTCATAAGCTTTTAAAAAATGTAAACTTTTTTAAAAAGAAAATAGAGTGAAAGAGATATGTCACTTGGTATTTTGTTTATTTCATTTCTAAATTTTACAGATCAAAAAGTGTATTTAATTAGATTGGAAATTACCTGCTGTTTTGAAAAGTTAGGGAACTACAGGAAAAATTGTTTAGACTTGCATATTTGTTTACTATTTCTGATACATTTCATATTCTTTATTTATCCTCTTAAGATAATTCAAGTCCTATTTATTGATGATGTATGAGGATCTAACAAGAATTTGACCAAGATATAGGTATTGACCTCTTCCTTCCTAGCTTTTTAAAAAACACTTTTATTTAGATATATTTTGCATATCATATGATTTGTTCTTTTTGTGTGTATAGATCTCCATACATCTTTTTAGTAATTTTTTTTTTTTTTTTTTTTTTTAGGTGGAGTCTCGCTCTGTCACCCAGGCTGGAGTTTAGTGGCACAATCTCAGCTCACTGTAGCCTCCACCTCCTGGGTTCAAGTGATTCTCTTGCCTCAGTCTCCTGATTAGCTGGGATTACAGGTGCGTGTCACCATACCCAGCTAATTTTTGTATTTTTAGTAGGATGGGATTTCACCATGTAGGCCAGGCTGGTCTCGAACTACTGACCTCAGGTGATCCACCCACCTTGGCCTCCCAAAGTGCTGGGATTACAGGTGCGAGCTCTTGTGCCCAGCCTCTTCTTAGTAAATTTATCAAGTTAAACATCCATCATCATGAATCAATTTTAGAACCTTTTCTTCATGGCATTATGATCCCACATGCATATTTACTGTTAACCCCTATTCTCTCTTCTCTCCCCCTAATCCCACTCCTCTGGCAACCAATAATCTGCATCCTGTCTCCACAGCTTTGACTTTTCTGTAGATTTCTATAAATTAAATCATACAATATGTGGTCTCTTGTATACATCTTGGACAAATTTAACTCCTTTCCCTATAAGACTAATAAAAAGCAAAAATCTAATTCTAATAAACTCACTTGTATTCACAGTAAGTGATTGTCCAGCCTATTTATAAAATATTGTACTAAAGGAAGCTTCAAAAGATAAGACAGAGACAGAGAAACAGACACTATTTGTGAGGAACTGTTCCTTTAACTTTCTGATCAAGTTTTTAGTGTTAATTTTATTTTTCAAAGTTGTTTTATGTAGAGAAAAAGGAAACATAAAATCCAAGTGTTCCAACCAAGTAAGTAAATGAGATGACTAAATCCAGAAAACTCAAGCACTAAAATAATTCAGGAATAAAATTAAAGAGCAAAATAAAAGACTCACTTGAAAAACTTTACAGTTACCTCTATTAGCTAAGGAAAACAAGGGTGAAAGAAAATTGGCTAAGCAATTTATACAAATTTTTAAATAATATATATAGTGAAAAGGCAAGCTCAGAATTCTCTGGTTTGAGGAAGTTTATTTCTAGGGTAGGTCAAGTTTATTTCTAGGGTGGCAGATGGTGAAACCTGAAAGCACTGCAGAGTTAACTGTGCAAGAACTAAGCAGCTCTACACCTTCGAAGCTCTCAGAGGTTATATGGAACAAGGTTACCAACAAAGCAGGAAGTAGCAATGCAATTAATACTCCATGAAATGGCTGAAGGTTAGATGGACTAAATATATCTCACGCTAAATTGTGTTCATATTTATATAAATTATATATATTTATATGTTATATAAACACATTAATTATATAAATAATGACAGCTTTTTCTTATTTTGAGCTTTGAAACACCTCACTTTACTTGATCTTTTCATATCTACCCTGAAAGATGATCTTTATTATACTCTTTTTATTTGATAGAAGGGATGCTGAGGCTCCGAGCAGTTACGTGATTTCCCTGATAAGATGGAGACTTGAAATAAGAGCTTCCAAGTCCAAGCTCAGAGCTCTTTGTAACTGTATAAAGTTTGAGTGCAAATATTCATTTTTTTTCTGTGAATAAGCACTCTTGAAAATTGCCTCTGTCCTTCCAAAGAAGGCAGTTTTATTTTTCTAGCACGTTGATAGTGAGAGAAAGTATATATCAATTTTAATTCAGAATCTCTTATATATGTTTGATTAAGTGTGTTTTCCCAGATTAAAACATCACTTCCCTCTTTATCAGAACTATAGTTAGATATAGGTAGACTCGTAACTTTTTTTTTTCCATATTGATTACTTTATTATTATTATTATTTTATTATACTTTATGTTCTAGGGTACATGTGCACAACGTGCAGGTTTGTTACATATGTATACATGTGCCATGTTGGTGTGCTGATTCGGTAACATTTTGCACGATGGTAGCATCTAAGTTTGAATAAGTCCCTAGGTAGATCTTTTATCTGTTTGTATGCCTTTCTTAAAAAGATGTTACCTTCACTTATTCCTCCCAGTGCAGTTGGAGAATGTTTGTATCAAGTTTTTGCCAGCTTCCCTGTGGAATAGAGAGCAACTGCTTAACAAATGGCAGGTTTATGTAAGAGGAAATCTCCATGGTTTAACGTGCTTTTGTTTCCTGCCAGTATGTACCTTCTGTTTTTGTTCACGCATAATCATCTTGTAACCTGCACAGAAAGGCAAAGAAACCAAGGCTTGAGGAAATGGATATTCAAGCAATTACTTTCACGCTGATTTTCCAATTCTTGGCCCAAAGGAATTTCCTTGAGACTAGGGACGCCAGTAGCTGGGGCTGCTGTATGCAGAAGGCTGGATATAAAATAATGCCACAAAGTCCCCGGTAAAATCAGTACATTGTCAAAAGACTCTCATCATCATTTGAATGAGCCTCTTCTCTAGAAAGAACCTGTTTCAGGGCACAAAAGTACTTTGCACATATCTAAATTGTTATATTTCCCTAAAGAGAGGATAATTATTTTTCTATGGGTCTCCTCTAGACTTTGAGTTTTGACAGACAGGGACTGAATCTATTCATCAAGGGCCTGCTACATGTTTTGTGTTTTCTACAGATGTGTGTTGGATAAATGGATGAGCCATTCACTGTAGAGTGGTGTTTCAAAATCAGAAGAATATGCATTTCAATGTCACAGATTCACGTGAATCAAGTCACACTCACTAAAGGATGTCATAGACTGAGTATTTTATACTCATGGGAGAAAAGAAACTTACTTCTCCATAGTGTGGTAGGCATGGGTTTCCTTATACTGGTCCACATCTTGGAGAACAAGATGCTCTCTACGTGACAGAGGAGCTTATTTGTGAACTCAGCAACCATGTTTTGAGCATCAATCAGGTGAAAGTTCTATACGGAACACTAAGAGAATAGAAAAGTGAAACCAACTTAATTCTCGGAGTCAGTAAGATCTAATCACGATATTAAACATGTAGATTGCTAATATTACTTTAAGAGAGAATGAAATGAGTACCATAATGGTGGAAAAATGTAAGAGAAAAGGTTAGGATGTAATGGATATTATCTTTTCATAGAGAAGTTGGAGTTTTGAGTCATCCAGAAATGTGGCAATGGGACTGGACAAAAGGGAGAATAAAAAACAAAACAAAACAAAACAAAACAAACAAACAAACAAAAAACTTTACCAAGATTTGGAGAATGACTGGGTTTGGGAATTGTAAAACACAGACTAATTGAAAATTGCTTCAAAATATGTAGCCAAAGGACATTGTTGAGCACTTTCCCCTGCCCTGCCCTTCCCTTCCCTTCCCTTCCCTTCCCTTCCCTTCCTCCGTTCCTTCCTTCCTTCTTTCTTTTTTTTTTTTTGACAGTCTTGCCCTGTTGCCCAGGCAGGAGTGCAATGGCGCGATCTTGGCTCACTGCAACTTCTGCCTCCCGGGTTCAAGCGATTCTCCTGCCTCAGCCTCCAGAGTAGCTGGGATTACAGGTGCGCACCATCATGCCTGCATAATTTTTTGTATCTTTAGTAGAGACAGGGTTTCACCATCTTGGCCAGGCTGGTCTTGAAATCCTGACTTTGTGGTCTACCCACCCTGGCATCCCAAAGTGCTGGGATTACAGGCGTGAACCACTGCACCTGGCCTGCTCAGCATTTTCCTAAGGAAATACAGGAGGACTTCTCTAAATTGTATACAGGAAAAATTTTGTGAGAGATTATTCCTGAGTAAATTTGATATTTGAGATGTTTACAAATCATAAATGCTTATTCTGCTCACTTAAAAATTGTAAATTCATGAGGGTGGGCCAGATTCAGTGACTCACTTTCAAAGAACCGAGTATTGAAAGGGCAAATAACTTTATAGTAGAGAACCCTGATATGAAATATCTTGGAGAATGTTAATGTCATCAGTGGCATCATGCTGCTATCATGTGCCAGCTGACATGATGTGACCAGTAAAGCATTCCACCTCGGATACTTTTTACCAAGAACTATAGCTAGAGCCTAATCATGAGAAAACTTTAGATGAACCAAAAGTGATAGATATTCCACAAAATACCTGACTATCACTTCTCAAAACTTACAGGATCATACAAAGCAAGAAAAGACTGAAGAATTATACAGAATACAGGAGATAGGATATTTAAAGGCAATGGGATATCCTAGATGAGATCCTAAAACAGGAAAAAGACTTAGTAGGAAAACTGATGAACTATGAATAAAGTTTAAGATTTAGTTAATAGCAATGTAGCTGGTTTCTTAGTTTTGATAAATGTTCTAAGGTAATGTAAGATGATAACATCAGGGGAAACTGACAATGTTTGCACTAATATAATTTGTCAATATTTTGAAGGCTGATATGGTGTGATGGAATGATAATATCATTAGCAGTAACAAGTCGAATTTCTAAAGCACTTTCTCATATGCTGACTCATGGTGGGACAATGTTATAAGGCTGGCAGAACAGGGATTTTTTTTCATATTCATTTTATAAATGAAGAAGCACTTCAGCGTCGAATTTACCCAAGATCAAAACTGAGCTGAAATCATGATCTTATTATACTGTGTTATTTTTACTTTCACAAGGTATTAGAAAAGAAAGGCCAATGTACATATGTGTGTATAGATGGGGAATGATGTAAGAAACATGGGGGTGGGGGATTAAAGAATTTGAGATGATAGCCAGTTTCAATTGAAAGGAAAACTATTGAAGACTGAAGTCTTAAGAATAGTGGGCTGACCCTCTGTTTTTTGAAGCTTGCAGATTTGCTTTTCGTTTTTCTTTCACCCACTTCTCTTATGGATCAGTGAGTTTCCTAATAAAAATAAAGTAACGTAATTATTATAGTTTTGTGAGTCTGCAAAATTATCGCTCTTTGGAGTCCCTGAGCCACATTTCCTATTCTTTTGCTTCCTCTGGCCCCATCATCACACATTTCTAAAGCCGACTCATAGGTCATGTGCATAAGAAATTTGTTACAACGATTCTGCTTGTATTTTGGCGTGATATTTTTCCTTACTTAATTTTCCTTGTCCTGATTACAATAGCTGCAACCAATAGCTTTTAATAGGTGGCACATACTCATAACATGGTTTGCTCATGGTTTAGAAACAGCAATAATTTAAAATATGAATTCTGTACATCTGCAACAACTCCCTCCCCCATTTTCGATCTCGTTCGTTTTCTAGCAGCATAAATCAGAAAGCAAAACCTTTGTTGCTTTAAAAGTCCTGCTTTGCCTTTTTAAAATGTGTTCTTAAAGATGAAATAATTACGCTGCTTTCTTGGATCAAGATTTCAAAGGAAGAACCTCCTGCGGATACTTATGTACACTTACATACGAAAATGGATGTTTAAATGCAGGTAGATGAGTATTTGTCCTAAAATGTGATCTTCCTTGTTGATGCTGGAGCTTGAGGAGCTATCCCTATGCTCTGCTGCCACCTTGGCAACTCAGACGGATTTACAACGGAGTTCTGCACAGGGAAAGCTGGAAGCAGCATCCCCACAGCCTCTCATGGGGCTGGCACGGCTCAGAGAGGCATTTGAAATGGCTGTTACTGATACCCATAGACTTGGGTATGCTTCAGAGAGGAATTATAACATCTATCTGGTGGGAAAACATACTTTCTCTGTTTTTAAGTAACTCCGTTTCAGCAAGATCCATGTGTGTAGCCTCTGAATGCTCTATAAAGGTTCCGTATTCGTTTCTTTCTCTCCTTAGCCCGGAATAGAGACAGAAGAAGGATTCGGTCGAAGATGTCCGTGTGTGGATCTGAGTTTGCGCTCTGAGCGACGTCCTCGCTCATTTGGGTGTGACGGTGACAGCAGAGGCGCTCTGCTGACAGTTTTTTCTTGTCTAAGCTTGCATTCCGCATCCACAATATGACTCGCCTTCCACTCCGGTTAACTTCTTGGAAGTCCAGAGCACTTAGTCAAAGCTGTGTACAAAATGCAAAGCATCTGGGCGGCTAAGGCAGAGGCTCCTGTATTCTCTATGTAACCGCCTCCAAAAAAGCTGGGAAATTTCGCGGATCAAAATGTAGGCGCTTAAAGCTGACCCGCTGCTGTCAATGTTGGGACTCTGATACATTTTTGCGTCGTCATTCTTGTATGTGTTTCCCGTTCATTCCATTCTAAGGCTCAGGCTCCAGCTGTCTCTCGCGCGCGCACTCTCCCCTCTCTTTCCATTTCCCATTCACACATCAAACTCCGTCCTCCGCACCCCTATCTTCCTGTGTCTTCGTCTTAGTTATGTGAATGTGTGTCATTAGGCTTACTCGGACACTGGATGGGTGAGTGGGAGGCAGCTTTTCTTGCGGTTTCATTTACACTTGGCATGGGTGGCTGGGTACCCTCCACAATTCGTCTCTCATACGGAACACAGTTAAAATCTATAGCTAGAACCAGCGAAGAGTTCCGAATCTTCAAAGCGCAGCTAGGACAGGAAATAATACAGGGTTGGGGGGCGTGGACGGGGGCGGAGAGTAGAGAAGTAAAGGAATAAAACCAACTTCGCTGGCAACTTCAGTAAATCCGGTAACTGGAGGCAAAAAATAGACTCCGAGGGCTGGGTCTGGTCCGGATGAAACGCTAGGGCTCCTTCCCATCCTTGAATCTGGGCTCTGGAAGCCAGCCACGGGCGTCTTGCCACGCGAGTGCCCCTAGACAGCAACACACCCACTGGAAACGCACGTGAACAAAGCTCTCGCCCCCGGGAGCCGCCGCCTGCGGTTTCCTAGTCGATCCCAGCTTCTCTAGGGAGTGTCAGGCGCTCACAGGGTTAAGTTAGTTCCCTCCCTGGTAGGAGGGAGAGGAGGGGGAGGGGAAAGGCAGCTTACTGTCTCAGGCTGGGTACCTTGTAGTTAGTTGTACGTTCGAAACCTGTCGCCGTCACTTGCGCTTTTGGCATTATCCATTGTCACCGCGGAGGAACGAGCGCTTGAGATACCATCAGCGCCCGCAAATCTCCGCGCCAAGGCGCTGCGCTACTCCTGCCGAGGTGCGCCTCTGGTCCTCCGTCCCGGGTGCCCAGCAGCGGCGAGGCGGCATCTCCGCTCCCACCGCCGTGTCCACCGAGCCCCGGGATCAGGGTGGCAGTTCTCAACGATGGGCAGGAGGGACCTCGGCGGCGACCCCTAAAACAATACCATGCCCCGGGAGCCCCGCTGCTGCCGCGCCAGCGTCTTCCCTTTCCACCTCCCTGACCCTGTCGGATTTGGATGAGCCCTTTCCGAGGAGAAGACGCAGCCGTCAGGTAAAAGGGGCTGCGGTGCCAGGTGAAGTTTCCAATAACCGGCCGAGCTGCTGCTACGCTGGCACCAGGCTGTTTCTTTGGGGGATTTCTTTTTTTTTGAAAGAGTTGGGGTGGTCATCTTAAGTGGGGTGTTCTAAGCTTTGTCTCTTACCTGGAGAGAAAATACGAAGCTTAGCTTTCTCTCGACTTTGGGGACATCTGTCTGCTGGTCAAATCCACCTCCTCTAAGGAGCTATATAACTGAGTTCTGGGTCAAAACGCAAATTTGCTTGTCTAGTAGATGCATCGATGCTAAACTGGGGTTCTCAGTGCCCCTAACCTTGCCAGAGTTCACCCTCCTACTTCCGTAGATTGAATCTCTTAACTTTCACCAGTAACAACCGTCTCCCCTCCACAAGCTGTTGTTAATGTCACCAGCGTTATTATCAAGCGGTTGTATCTAAAGACACCAGCGTGCTACCTGCCCATAATCTGGGATCCATTAGCAGTTAAACAGATGCGGTGGATACTAATTCCTTTTCCTTAGAGTTGGTGGGGGTGGGAGTGGTGGTGGGGAGGGTGCTTTTTCCAAAACCAAGTCCCTTCCAGCCCTGCTTGTCCTCTTCGGGCTGGCGGGCACTGAGCTGGGGCCATCTAGCCTTTCTAGAGCGCCTGAGGAGGTGGCGAAGGCTTGGGGAGCACAGCGGGCGGAATCGGGATCGAGTTCCTTGAGCCGCGTGCGTGGGACGCAGGGAGAGGGCGAAAAAAGCCCCCAGGTGCTGAATGCAGGGACAAGGAGCCAGCGAGGTTGACTGGAGCAGGGCCTTGCCAGCTGTTACCCAGTCTCTGAACAGGCTTGGGAGCTTGGAGTCTCCTGGAAAGATCCCTCCGCCGCGCTGACCAGTACCGGGCTCGCCCCCGCACTTTGAGCGCTGCCGCGGTCTTTTGTAATCAAGCCCTAGATCAAGGCTGTAAGTTGAAGTCGGGGTACTGACCAGGGAAAGGAAGCCATAGTGGAAGAGGGTGACTGGGACGGGCTGGATCCATATTTGACACCCGGGAAACTCCTAGAGCGTGTGGGGCTCCTGCCAGCGGTAGTTACTGGTGGAGCTGAGGCCACCGCCACTGTCGTCGTTGGCGCTTTGCTCCTGGAACCTCCCAGCAAGATGGCACTCACTGTCTGTTCCCTTCCGCTTAACACCCCCAGCCGCGCCCCCTCCTCCCCGGGATACTTATTAGTCACACACTGTGGGGAGAAGACGGGCTATGTAAATCAAAGTCAAGGCGCGTCTTAGCCACCTTTGCATAATGCAACAGGAAGAGAGACCCGCGCGCATGAACCGGGTAGTGTGCGCGTGTGTGTGTGCGCGTGTGTGAGCGCGTGTGCCAGCGTGCGTCTCCGCGCGGGCGTGCGTCTGGGTGGATCCTTGCGTGGCAAATCGGGCTTTTCTCCAAGTCGTCTTAACATGATTTAGGCTCTCAAATACGTGAAGGCGGTAGACACAACAGGGATGCGAAGGAAATAAAAAACAATTGGGGAAGTGGTGCCAAGTTACTCACGCTTTGAACTGAGGACGAGGAGTGCGGTCGCGCCTGGGGCGCGTCCGGAAATCATCCTCTGCCTGTGGCGGCCACCGCCCCAGTACAACTCTTCTGCGGGGAGAGCTGAGCGGATCCCTGGGGGGTTGGTCCTGGGCTAGTTTCAAACTCTCCGGTTGCATCTCGCGTGGCCACACCGACGGCGCGTCTCGGCGTAGCTCTTGGAGCGGGCTCGTTCTCCCTCTTCTGTTCAGATTCAGCCTCACCGGACTTGTTACAACATGACAGCAACTTGCTGGAGGCAGAAGGAGCAGCATGAAATGAGATGAGAAAACCAAAAATATCTCCTCCTTCCGACATGGAGACGTGCACCTAGTTTTTTTGCTTGCTTGTTTGTTTTTTACGCTACTCTTTAACCTTTGGAAAGAGATTGCGAAGTGGAAACGTTGCCTGTACAGAAATCAGGCTTCTTAGCTGTCAAGACTGTTTGCTAATCTTTAGGCTGAATCTCTCGTTGTCCGCTGCAATCTGTGGGGAAATTTAACAACGCTCTTGCCAGAAGCAGCCAGCGTGAAGGAAGAAAGTGGGGGCGTTTAAATTAATCTCATTCATTTTTTGATCACTCCCCCAGTTAAAGTCATTTAAGGTGGTCCAGGATGAGGGAACTAGTGATGGGGTGAGGAGTGGGGGGCACATCACCAAGGTTGTCTGCATTTGAAGTAACGCCATTTTGGTTGAGAGGTTTGCTGTATTTTACCCTCTAATCTCACGTTTCGCTCATTTCTCAATGTCTAAGTAATAGATCCTCCCTCTTGGCAGTACACCATTAAGCAGGCATGGGGAAAATCTCCTTTCAGGGTTCAGATGGTGACATTATCCCTAAGGGCTGGGGGTAGGGACGGTATGTGCTGGGTAGACAGAGAGAAGGTCAGGTTGGCATCTGCCGGGTTAGCCAGGCGCTCTGAAACTCTTTTCAGAGAGGACAGGGTTAAAAGCCAAGTCCGACTTTGCCTCTTGGAAATCGCTGGGTAGCAGCCGCGCCTCCCAAGCATTCTTTAAACCAGAAAAGTGGGAGGGACTCCGGGAGAGAGGGAGGGAATGAGGCAGGGAGAGAAAGAGGGCTCCAGGAGCGGAGCGCGCCAGAGCGCGAGGGACGGAGGGAGAGGAGGAGCGCGGGAGCTGCGGAGACGATTCCGCGAATTCATTACTGTAAACATCTCCGGGGGTGTCAGGAGGGGTGGGGGTGGGGGCCGCGGCGCCTACATTAGCCCGGCCGCGTCGGACTGAAGCAGTAGTGTGGTCTGAGCAGCCTCCAGACCCACGCCGGGCGGGCGCAGCACTTGGAGCGAGCCCTGCGCCCGCCCCCGCGCAGCGCCGCACGCCCGGCTCCGAGCTGTCCGCACACACGCGTCGGAGGAGCGCCCGCCTCGGTCTCCCGCCGAGTCCCGGGATCCTCCAAATCCGAGGAGCTCGGGCGCCGCGGGGCCGCTTTCTGCCGCCTTCCCCGCTCGCTGTACTTCTTTTGGGGTTCGTTGGCTTGACGAAGCGGAGAGGGGGAGGCGGAGGAGGAGAGAAGGCGGGGGCCGCGGCGGCCGGAGCCAAGAGAAAGTGGCATGCCCGAACCCTGGAGGCGGAGGTGGCGGAGGACTGGGGAAGACGATGCCGCAGCTCCGTAGGGGACGTAGGCGAGAGCGAGCGAGGCGAGCTGGGCGCCCCGGCCCTGGCCGGCTGCGGGGAGGCGCGCGTCGCTCTGAGGCTCCGGCCTCCGCACCCCCGCGCCCCGACGCTGCGGGCGACAGGGCTTGTCTCCAGCAGCCGCCGCCGTCTCCTCCGCCGCCACCCGGAGGACCCAGCAAAAGTTTGGATCTGGGGGAGGGCGCGGCGCTGAGCGGGATTACCACCAGGGCTGGAAGGAGACCTCGAGAACCTTTGCAGGTAACGCGCGCCCCCAAGCCTCTTCTTCCATGCCCCTCGGTTGCGCTCCCGCTTCCTCCCAGAACCTTCCCTGGCCCTCGCGGGTCTGGCAGGAAGTAAGAGGGAGGCGAAGTTCAAGGTCCCGGGGATGGGCACCGAGCACTGGCAGATCACTAGTCACGTTAGAGGGGCAGCTGTGCGGCGAGGCAAATCCCCCCAGGAGTGGATGAGAACCCTCAGCCCCAGCTGGCGCCTCATCTTGTATCTCTTTGGAAATTTGGAATGTGAATTTATGGGCTTTTAGTATTCTTCAGTCCAGAGAAATGGTTCATGGATTTCACTTACCGCACGCACCCCTCTTCACACTCTCACCCGTTTACAATTTTTAAAAAATGATTTGAGCCCACTCCCTACTCACCTGCTTCGTTTAGCTGGACAGCAAATTTCAGGGGTGAAATACTGCAAGCAAAGGGGAAAAACATATCCTTTCCCCTTTTGACATCCCTGGAGTCCTCGTTCCCTCCCTTCACCTTCTGGCGTCATAAAATAGGAACTTTAGAAGTTACATTTTCATTCAGGGGTGAGGTGAAACGTGTTAGCTATTGGCGATGTGAATTTGCCACGACTGTGCGTATGTATGTTTGTGTGTGTGCGTGTTTGGGGGAGGGGGTTAGTGGTGGTGCAGAGAGGCTGAATTTTTCTCGGGGGCCTGAAGCGCAGTGGTCCCAAGGTAGTGAGTGGCCGCGTGTGCGCATTGAGGCGGCGGCAGCAGCGGAGAGAAGACGGTCACGTTTCCCGAACGACAGCCTTACTCAGGCTAAGAAAATAGCTGCAGCTCACTCCAAAAGCAAAAAGATTCCAGCCCCAACTCCCCGACGCCCCCTCTCCCCCAACTCAGTTTTTAGTTTCAAAGCAGCTCAGCGTTTGCTGCTGCTATCTTTATTATGATCATTATTTATTCGCCTGGAAACTCATCCTGTCTTCTCCTGTGAATGGGAATCAGTCTTCAAGAGCTTTTGATTAATTTTAGTAAGGAATTCTCTTGTAAAGCTTACAGTTAGCTAACCAAGTGCAAGGCACAAATCCGTGTAAACGCTCGCTCAAGAGTGCAAGATGCTGATTAGATTTCTTTACATGCTGCATTTGCTATACAAAGCCTTTTCTAAATGGGAGCTATTGCTCCCCACTAGAGGCTGTTTAATCACAGAGGGTTACAGGGCGCTTTGGAGCATGTCCACTCGCCCACAGACTTACTGCTAAATTTATTATGTCTAACTTCTCACAGCCGAAAGCTAACACGAAAGCTAGCTTCCATATCGGACCGATATTGTCTGTCGACTTAACCGATATGACCTTAATAAATATCCAATGAAAAGGCCCCCACCAAAAAAAAATTTTTTTGAGGTAAATAGAATGCAGATTGGCATTTTTCCAGGGATATATTAGGTTGTTCAGTGTGAATGTAAAATTTTAGGTCAGTATTTGAAATGTTAGAACTAGATTCTTATTTGTCTTCATTACTGAACAACATGGGCCAGCTACTTACGATGGGCAGGCCACCAGCCACCATATTAGCAGAGAATCAATCTGTGGGTAATACGCATACCACGAAAAGTTGCTTTTTTCTCCACAGCTTTATTGCGTCTGAGAATACTACTTCTCTTCCTCCCCTCCTTGAAAGCCTGAAACAGGATAGGGTTAAACCATTTAGGGATTTTTAATAATCACTGAAGACAGCGCAACACCATACTGTCATGTTGAGTTGCATATATCTTTGACTGGAGGAGGTTGGAAGATGAAATTTCAAACATTATTCCATGTCTCTGCCAGTAGATACAAGAAATTGTAAAAAGAATTGGGCTAGGTGTACTTTAGCAGAACCTATTACAAACCTAGCATGGAAGGAATGCTGGTTTTTTTTGTTTTTTTTTTTTTTGTTTTTTTTTTTTTTTTAAAGCCCATGTCTTAACACTTCAGTAGTTTCATTGCAGTTTTAGAAATTCCAGGGGATGCTTTTAGCAGAATAAAGTAGATTCCCAAATGACACCATGCTGGGTTACCCTGGAGTCCCCAAAGCAGTCGTGGCTTTTCCTGTATGCTTGGTTTCAGATGATGTGATCATATCCGAGTTTGACTTTGACCGGCTGGATCTAATTTGAACCTTCTCTGATGCCCGTTACACTTATATTCTGGCCTGCTGGTGAGTTTGATTTAGGATTTAGACAACTTTATATTTTCCCAGTTTGAAGCTGTGGTTTTAAGAAAGGCTCAAGTATGTACAAGTCCAGAAGCTTTATTCTGTAGAGACCCAGTGTGAACATCTGATCTAGTTTGACTCTTGAGCTTTGTACTTTACAAGGAAGAATTCCTGCTTCTGGGATCTGAAGCGTCTGAAGTTAAAAAACAGCAAGGGTGCCAAGCGGCTTTTGGTTTTGCTCTCTCTTTAGAAGATTCAAAAAAAGGTCAAGGTGTTGCAATATTTGTATTCAGGTCAGACTTTTCCGGATAATCATCTTTTGATATCTTTAATTTCAATTCAAGTTCCTTTTTCACTAGATTACTTTAATAACTTTGTGGTTTCTGCTACAGTGATTCAAATTCAGTCCATTAGTGACCTCTATCTGTGAGAAGTGAATACTCATTGTTTTTTTTTTTTCCGTTCTCATCAAGGTCTGAAGATAATGTTGGGGGTGCTGGGGGTAAATCCCAACAGCTCTGTCGTTCTTTCTGGATATTTCAGTTTACCTAATTTGATTTTTCTAATACAGAGTGCAATATGGATAATGACATTTAATTACAGTAATAAAAATGTTATGGACTAACAGGCAACTAAATGGTTATTCCATATAGCATTGACAATATGATCAACATAAATAAAACACCAGAGCTATCCACTGCCAATGAAGGGATTGTACAGTCAGGCTGACTATTGTTTTGGGACTCACAATACTGCTGAATGTAAGTGAAATTTTATTGCTCCTAAGTGCTTACATAACAAGGGAAACTTGAGAGGAGCTCAGAATATGTATGTGGTAACTAGACTTCGTGGTAGCTGTGTGTATATGTCTTTAAATTCAGCTGTGCTTCTACTGTGAACTTATGGTACAGATCAAAGAGTGTGAGAAGAGTATTTATAAACAGATGGTCCTTTTAAGGAGACTTTAAAAATCTGATTCCTAATCCAGGTTTGTCTTTTGAGGGTTTTCAGATAGAAATTTCAATTTTAGCCGATTATTTCAAATGCTAATTGAAGACAAAGTTTACTGAATTTCTTAGGTGGGTGGATACCATTATCTGACATTTTCCAGATGGTTTTGGATCTAGAGGTATTTGGGGATATGGAATTTTTAGGAGGTTTTCTTTCTTTTCCCTTGGGCAATTTTTACACAAAAGACTTTTTTAAGACTAGCTATTATTATTATTAAAGTTAAACAACCATTATCATACTGCAGCCAACTTTCTTACCTTTTCTACTCTCCAAATTGCTTTTGCACAATTATATCTTTCTTTTAAAACTACATGTTGCGAATTGAAGTATCAGTATACTTTTACTCCTTTCGGTAATAAAGGACCTCCAATTACGTATCTGTTTATAGTAAAACATACACACACACACGAAGAACCATTTTAAGACAGAGATTCTTTTAAAGGTTTTAAGTATGTTCCTTTTTCAAAGGCTACGACCCAAATATTGTAATAAAAATACCCTGTGTTCTGATGAATACAGAGACTTATTTCAGTCTCGTGGAACAGTAAAACACTGTATTAGTAAAATAATCAGTGGTATTTTGAGTACATGGTCAAAATCTGTTAGAACCTTCATTTTTTTTTTTTTGTTTTTTTTTTTTCCTTCCTTGGCGAATTTCACATCTACTGGTCTTTTTGGTTTTCTTTGATTCCTTCTACTGTGGCTCTTTGAAGTGATTCAAAATTAAACAGTAGCTACTTTTTCAGGGGAATTCATCATGTTATGTTCAGGATTCCAGAAGAGTTAATGATGCAGAAAAAGTCCTGTAAAACATCTTTCTAAAAGAAGTCCTTCTCTTGCAAGCTTCCCACTTACTGGCCTCCTGTACCATTTGCAGTGAATTGGAACTCCGTTATTTATTTATTTTTCAAATACCACCTCTAACTTAATTTAATGTAGGATGTGTTCCTGCCAAAGTGTGCAGTGCCATGTGTCTTGAGTCACCCAAACAAAGCAGTGTCATTGTTACGTCCGGATCTGTTAATCAGGGAAGGTCAAAGAAAATATTCTTATATAATTTGGAAAGTCAAAAGGGCACGTTGGTGATTCTCACACACTGGTCAGGTATTCTACTAATACTTAATAAGGACATACTTTTTCTGGCAGTTTAATGGTTACAGACCTCAGCCATTTTTGAAGCATTCACTAAATAACTCTCTGAAGCCACTAACCATTAGATGCTCGTTAGAAACTGAGCAGTTTTTCCCCCTACTTTGCTCCCAGGTTGCTTTTAAGGGAATGTGCAAGAAACTTGGAAAAAGGTCTTCTCTTCCCTTGGTTCACATGTCATACTGTTATATTTCAGTTCTCTTTATTAGAGCTTTCATGACACAGATAAAAGAATCTTCCGTCTGAACCCCTTAAGAACTTGAGGGCTTTTGGATTTAAACCCACTGAAAAAATACCAGGTCCCAAAGTTTATAGATGATATTAGGCCTCAGAACAATTGAAACCACCTTCAGCAGGGAGCAAAAGAACAGTGGCTTCTAAAATTGGTTCACAAATATACTATCCATTGAAGTCAACAGAGGTCATATGACTGAATGGAAAGCATTAGACGCATATCAGTCCTGAAATAGGTTCACATGCTGGTGTCACTCTTAGCCCCAGCTGCCTCTACATGTCACTTTCATCAGAATCCAGCATCTAAACAGCCTCTGTAATGATTTCCTCTCTCACTTTGGCCCCAAAATTGGACTCAAGTACTTAGACAAAGGAAATAATGCAAGGAATTTTAATATTCATCATATCTAATAGACAAAATGGAGGTTACAGGTTAGTTTGGGTGCATATGGGCCATAGAGGTTCAAGGAATCTCTTTTTAAGATTGATTTTGAAAGCACATTCGTATCCACCCTCATCACTCCTGGTCCTTACGTTTTCCAGTTCTCACGTCCAGGATTTCATCTGTTTCTCACAACTGCTTCTGAATTTATACAAGAAAATCCTACCTGCCTCACTTCTGATTGGGTAACTGGAGCCAGAAAGAAGTTAAGGGCTACTAAGGCTGGGCATTTTATTATACAGATGTAGAATTCTGCAGATAGAATTGAGAAGTTCCATTCTTTATGAACCCACCCAAAATAATGAGAGTTGTTTGTTTTAGTTAGAACAGTAAGACAAATCACAAACCTAGAAATATTTAGATTTAAAATAATAGCATTTCACTCCTCTGCGTTAGATTAGATGACAAGTTTGCCTGTTCTGAATGAGTATAATCCTATGATGTAGGTATTTGGCACTTTGACTGTGGTGGGGAGTGGGAAATAAATGAGGTTGCCTTAGGGGAAAGAACAGAAAATCTGCATTCTCGTGTCAGCATACTTCTTTCTATAGTCAACCTTGTATGAATTACTTAATCTCCTGGAGACTTAATTTCCTCTCTACAGAGTTCAACAGAGTTGTTGAGAGGTCACATAAGATTAATGTGTGTGAAAATACCTTGATAACAATACAGTGTTATATTCCTATAAAGAGGCATTATTCAAATTGATAACATTTATCACTGCATGCCTGTCTTGTGCTATGACAGACGAGGTTTTATATAAATAAGATGGTAACCAAGACAGAGTCCTGCCTTTCAGGAGCTTTCACTCTTACGGGTTCAAGGGATATCGTCTAACCAATACAGTGTCTGGTAGCCCCCATATCATTTCTTCCATTCAGTTAATAATGGATTATCTCCTTTTCTGAGTTTGTGCTATTTTGATGAAAGTATCCATTTTAAGGATAAAGGATAATTAGGGTGAGTTGAGTCCGAGGGTCAAACTTTTCCTTTGACAGCTTGGCTTGATTTTGGAAATATAATTTTGAGGATTTTTTTTTGGAAAAAGAAATCATCAATGTTTTCTGAAATGAGGTTGTTTCTCTTTTTGACTGGATTTACAGTTTAACCATCCAGGTTACCTTTTGCAAACACACACCAATAGAAATACAATGATTTTTTAAAATTTTGATTTGCAAAATAAGGCAGGCTAGTGCAAAAGAGTCATTTTAGTACATTGGCAAACATCCTCAGCCCATTACCAGTGAATAGAAAGATAATTTATTGTGAAGCCAACATATATTCCAAAGCTTGGCTTTATTTTGATGTTAGTGTCATTAAGCCCTGTGGAACAGTTCTTTACAGTGTATTTCTGCATGTTTTGTTCAGTTCTGTTTTTTCTGTTGTCAAATCTGAGACACTTAATTTTAAATGTTCCAAGAGTGAGCATGTTTATTTCTTTCTGCTAAATTGTTTACATTTAGGCCTTTGTAAAGGTTAAGTCTTAATTGTTTTTGTGTTGCATAGTTGAAGCCTTCAGAAAACAAATTCCTTGGTGAAATCTATATTTATAAAATATGTAGTTGGATTCTGATTCTTGGCCAAAATGAATATTTCTTTCAGTGATTTGAGGTACGAAGTCTGTATCCAACAACATTCTTTTCAATCTATGATTTGCTATTGTAGGAGTTCTGACACTTGCTTTTTTAATGTTTTTGTTTTTGTTTTTTTAAGTTGATTAGTAGTTTAGCAGTACATTGTAAAATATGTGGCCACAGAACTGTATTTTAACATGAAAAATTGCTTGCATAGTTTGGCAAAATTAATCTGAATTCCTTTTGTACTGGCAGTGTTGAATGATATGATATTTGAAGAGAGAAAATATTTGCTACTACTTTAAAGAGGTCTACTGATAAAATGAGAATCATCTGTAGGCATATATGTGGGGAGTTAGTATGTATTTAAATCTCTGAAATGCACCAACAAATATAAGTCTTATGTACCATGGGGAGGAAGTACTGTTATACCCTGAAGCTAGGTGGTGCCAGTTTAGCCCATATGTCCTTAACATGGTAAAAATAATGATATAACCCAAATAGTTTTTAATTGGTGCTTTTCTTTTCCAAATAGGTCTTAGGGAAACTGTAAATGAAGAAAAGTACAAAATGAAATCAGAAAATATATTTAAGTCTGACTGGCCTGATCTTCATGAAGGAGATATTCTTATGGAGGTTTCACCAAATGAAGAAAGCTTGCTCATTGTTTCAGGAGATGATTTTTAGCACTAACAATGTACTGGGCATAGAGTAAGATGAGACAGGCCAAAAGTAGGTAAGGCATGATCCCTCCACTTGAGGCCAGCTAGGCTGGTAAACAGAGAGGTAAACACAAAACCTAATTGCACTGCAGTGTTATACAAGATTGAAGGGAGTGCAGTGAACACTAAGTGTGCCAGAAACACATAGTGTTAGTGAAAAGAGCTCTTCATTGGGAAATGGACAGTCCTGGGCTCTAGTGCTAGCTCTGTGACTTGTTAATTTTGTAAACTTGGCCAAATTTTTAAATGTCTTTTACTCTTTGTCTCCTTAAGTAGAAAATGGAGGAAAATACTTTCTGCTCCTAGAGCTATTATCTTAGGATCGAGGTAATCCTTAAAATGTCTACCTGTTCTGGCACATAGTAGAGGCCTAATGAATGACGACTGTAGGTCCTTCTGTCTCCAAAATGGTAATGATTTCATTGTGTTCCCTTACCTTCTACTGACTTGTCTCAGTTTGGGGAATGAACTGGGTCCTAACTTGGGCTTTATTTGTTCGTTGAAAGCATAGCCTTTGTGACAATTAACGGGTTTATACCCACCCCCATGCCTTCTACCTCATAGCCATGTGTCCTTCTACCAATGACACCAGTGCCTGCAGCTTCCAAGGAGTTCCATGTCTAGACTGTGACACCGAGCTCAGTGAGCCATGGTTATTATGTTTTTGCCAAAGTACAAAAATTTTTATCAAAATGAATTTTAACAACTTTCCTCATACAATTCACTTTATACATGACTCTTGGCAGAGTCATGAAAATATTTTATCGTAGAAGATTAGCATGTAAATTATAGTTATGCTTGCTTAAGGCTTATTCTATCTTTATAGAATGATTATACCTTGCTGTGGACGTTAGAATCAGAATGATACTCTTGGGCTATGAGTTCAGTGTGGAACTATTTCTTTTAGAAGATAATTTTCAATTAAGTAAAGGAACTTCTTACTGTTTCTACTGCAGATACTTCTGAACAAATAGCAGTGCTCAGATGTCCTGGTAAAAATATGTGGTACTGGGTTATTTTTCATTTATTATTATAATTGCATGTATGTATAGTATAATTTCTGTGTTCCACTTAACATTTGAGATTTGCCCCTGTTTTTTTCAACACTATGAATCTGTAAATTTATTGATGCAGGAAAGCTATATTTAACAAGATGTTAGGCATGCCCCAGACCTCCAAGCTAGGAAACACATAGGCTTTTTCTGTTAAGATCACATAATATATAATGTAATATATACATATAATTAATCAAATTGGACCTGAGAGAAGCAGTCACTAGAGTGTGTTTTGTAAGCTGTTAACATCTTGGTAAGTTGCTTCTGAACCAACATTCAACCCGACACAAAACAAAAAGACCTTGTTTTGCTACTTTAGGAAATGTAAGAGAGATTAAAATTCTTTGGGAAATGGTTTTAAAAAGTATTTCTGTACTCAAATAGGTAAAGAACAAGTCCAGTGGTGCTGGCAGCAATGGAATTTAAAACTCAATTCTAATAATCTCTGAGTCCCGAAGGAATGCCACGCAGGCATCCGTTTGAGTCACGAGCTTGTAACTGAGGATTTGACAAAGATGGAGTCCTCACTGTGTGCCAGGCACCATGCTAGATTTTGTGCTAGGCCCTTGGGAGACTCTTTCAGGCAAGACTTTGTCCCTGCGCACAGAGAAATCTGATAGGTTGGCCTATAGTCACTCTTTTCTAAACTTGACCTATCTACCCGAATTAACCGAAGGAACTGGTTAGAAATACAGACTCCTGGGCCAATAAGAAGAACCTGAAGTCCAACTTCCTGTAACTATCAACACATTAAACCCTGTAAGTTTAGAGTTTATTGTAACCTTCTCATGCCCTTTGCTGTACTCAGTGTGCAAATCATGAAGACCAAAGTGGATCCTGTTTTGGTGGTGATCCTGGTGTGTTAAGTCTGTGATGAAACCTGGGAATGTGAGTTCTTGAAAACTCCCATTATTGGAAATCACTGAGCAGGATAGTTTTTAGAATTTTTTTTCTGACCTGGAGAATCAGTGGTTTTTATAGTTGTCTGACTTGCAGTCACTTGTGACTTTCTGAAAGTTTTTCTGTGTGTTTCGTCACATAGAAAATATTGCTGAATTTAACTCCATCTTCTAGAAAAGTCTCTTCAGAGAGGCCAGATATTAGGGCTGGCTTCCCTCTTGGTAGCTGCAATCTCCTGTACTGTTCTTGGTGTCCCCAGAGTTAATTTCCTAAAAACAAAATAAAGAAACCACATCATATTCCTTTAGAAACCTACCTCTTGTATCCCCTATACCTCTGGATAAAGCCCATCAAAACTTGTTATCATGCCATGTGAGATCCGTGACAATCCAGATCTCAAACCATTCTTCAGACCTCATTGTTCAGCACACATTCCCTGTACCCTCATGCTAAACATGGTGAGACATGGCCCCCAAATACTTTGCCTTTCCCGTGCTGTTTACCATTTACCTAGAACATTATCGCATACTGTCCATTTGGCAAACTCTTCCTTTAAGGGCACGTGGATGTCACTTTCCCTCCCGGTCACTCCTTTTTCTGGGCTTCTGCAGCATTTTGTTTGAACCTTGATTGGTTCCCGGTTTATGTTGTATTATAAAATGTGTCTGCTTACATGTCTATCTCTCTCATTAGACTTTAGGAACATTGGCCCATTCATCTCATCTCCGTAGTGCCAACAAAGTTGCTCAATGTACCACATTCTGCAAAAATGTAATTGAGTTAGTAAATGGCATAGCACTGGCCAGACCTGGAACACAAGAAGATCTTCATGATCCAGTGAGAAGGACTGCTTCCTCAGAAGTACTTTTTTGTTCCCATAGGTTGATTGCCCAATCTATCTATGGGCAATGCAACCACCACCTTTCTGCCTTACTCTGAGCATGTCTGTCAGACAAATGTTGGCTGGTTAACCCAACCCTGATAAGGAGCAAGCTTTCCAAACCACACATGAGGCAATTCATATGCCACACTGGATAGGTCTGTTTAAAGAAATAATAATTCCACTTGATGATACATCTTTCTTGGAACTGAGTAAAACTGTCAGTTAAGTAGAGGTTCACACAGATGTGGTTTTCCATACAATGAGAAATTTAACTCATAGCATTAACTTTGTGTATCTGTCTTGGCATAATTAACAAGAGCAAAGCAAAGGTCTTGTGAAATTTTGTGCATTTGCTCTCTTCTTGATTTTTTGCTTTTCATTATTTTGTTTATTTCATCCTAGGCCCGTTATTTCCTGATGGAGGCCTCTGAGGACCCAGGGCTCTCCAGAGAAGGGAAAAGACTAGAAATCACAATGCCTTAATTTGGCTCCACAAAACAGGATTCATCCTTAGTCTTCATGATTTGCACATTGAGTACAGCACAAAGCTTGGGAAAGTTACAATAAATTCTAAATTTATATGGTTTAATGTGTTGATGGTTACAGGAAGTTGGACTTTAGGTTCTTCTTGTTGGCCAATAGAAAACTCTAAGAATACTTTGCTGAGTTTTGCAGTAGATTGTCATTTGATGGACAAAGTTGACTTGCATGCAAGTGGTGTATTTGCAAACACACATTAAACACACTCTAATCCCTTCCTCCCCTTTTTTCAACAGAACTTTTCAGTGGCTGAAAAGAGGTAGAAGAGGATAGAGCATAATTTGATATGCCCCTTTCTAGCTTTTGGTTCCATCTGGGCTGTCTGCATGTTGGGAATAGCCAGCAGGAAACACGTGAAAAAACACCTGAGATGATTTTTGATCAGACACTACCCCTTAATACTGGAGACTTGCAACACCACCCCAGATCTTTTCATGTTAATTTATGAGACTGTTTAGAAACAACGTGCTCTCCTGATTTCTTGAATTACAACGAGTATTGGCAAGGCCAATTTCTTATCCAGAAGTCCAGTAATACAACAACAATAACAACAATACTAATAGTGATATTGATCATAAGGTTTATTGAGAGTGCTGCTTATGCAGTTCATGTATATTATCTCTTTTAAACCTTGTAAAGTAGGTTCTGTTGATGTAAGTTGTGAACAGCCTCATTTCACACAAAGGGAAACTGCAGTAGAGTTGCCTCAGATTGCTTATCTTACTTTAGAGCTATTATGAATTGTCTTAATAGGGTAGATGAACACTGGATAATTTCCAAAATCCACTCAAAATTTATTTGTCCAGGGCTTAAAAATCAAATTCAGAGGTGATTACTCACTGTCCAGTGGATATAAATGATGAGCTGCTAACCAGTGGTCCAACTTTCTATATTTGACTTTTCTAATAGATAACTGCCTAAGAAATCATTAGTTAGTCTTTGCCACTTTTGAGTGAAAGAGATTCTCAATGTATTTCTGTAACATGGAAATAGTGAAGAATCATTAATTTGAAAACAAAGCATGATGACTTTTAGCACATTTTCAGTACTAAGGAAAGCTTGTGGATACATGCCTAATGATTAGGGGCTATATTTATTGTAGAGAACGCTCGCCATTTTTTCCCCTTACCCTTTTACCAGCACTGCTAATAAATAGTTAAATGGATTGATTTGAGATTCACCTGTTTTTCCCTGTGGAGGTGATAATGGACAATGGAATGACCAGAGGGAAGATAATAGCATAAAGTGTGTGTCCTCTGAGAGGGCCTGCGAAAAATGGAGAATTGACTGTGTTATTAATAGATCAGCTTCACTGATTTTCGAAATCTTTGTAATTGCTCAGGTGATAGACTTTTATTGGGTGAAAAAATGACCAGAGATGGGCTGGGAAAGACTTGTTCCACATTGATGAATGGAAAATAAGCACTGTATATGCTTGCAAGTTTTTACACTATTCAGTTTAGATTTTTGACCATCCCTCGCTTTTTGCACTTTCTGTGGTTGCACTAATCTCTACACGTACAAAAGTTGTGTTTTTTGAATTCTAGGGTTGTAATTAAGACCCTTCAGTTATTTGTCCATGGTATTTCTATGTAAATATTATTAATACTGTCTAAATTCTGTGATCCATTCCTTAATTCCTTCACTTCCCTTTAAGCAGCTAGACTGTGGCTTCTGTCACTTCTGTGTTCTTTTGTCACCATCTGCTCATTATCTGTCAAGAGGCAACTCTGAATTGTTTTTGCCCTGGGCCAGTCTAATGGAATCCTTGATGGGGCTGTTTAGGGAAGTAGGTACTACCTAGGTGTGGTAGCAGTTAGGTGAATGGCTCCACAGTCAGCCAGCTCCATTACCACATGAAAGCACCAGCACCATTTGGCTTCCTGGTGAATTCTGTGGTGTTTCTTCTGACTATGGAAGTGCAAATTTAGCTGAATTGGGTGGAACCAAAACGCTTGCCCTCTGCAATTTGCTACTAAAAAATGGTCAGGCCCTATAAAGGAAACCGTAACCTACCAGTGTCTCTGCTGCTAGAAATGGCTTCCTGGTTTGGCTGGACTGCATGCATCTGTCAAGAATCAGCCTATGGCCTGGTGTCCTTCTTCCTTCCCTCCAAGTGCTGAACTCACTTGGATTTTCCACTGGACTTCGGTGTCAGTGTGTTTTAGAATGAACTAACATTCCCAATAAAGTCCTACTTGTGCTGAATTAACATTTCTTTATTAAACAAAATATGCTGCCTAGAATCAGTAGTTTGAGTCTTCTTTGATTACTGTCTTTTATTCATCGTCATGCGTTCTGTCACTAGTCTTAGGCACTTAAAACAAATTTCTGTTTTGGTTATACTGGGGTCATTGTAATTAAGCCCATGTTTCTCCCTCCCTTTCATCTTTCCTTTCCTGACCTGCACACCAATTACATTACTCTTCCTCATTCTTGTGGTGACAATATGACTCTCCATTGTTTAGAAGATCAAGTCTAAACTCCCCAGTTTGACTTTCAAGGCCCCTCTTTCTCAAACTGTCCCTAATCTTTCCAAAGAAAGCTATTCTTCCCTTCTGACCTAAATTTAGGATGTGCCCCCATTTTTATCTGCATAGTAGCCCCAATGTGATATAAAATTTCACCAAATACTTTGCCTTTTCTTTTTTTTTTTGACGGAGTTTCGCTCTTTCGCCCAGACTGGAGTGCAGTGGCGTGATCTCGGCTCGCTACACCCTCTGCCTTCCAGTTTCAAGCGATTCTCCTGCCTCAACTTCCCAAGTAGCTGGGATTACAGGTGCCTGCCACCACACCTGGCTAATTTTTGTATTTTTAGTGGAGTCGGGGTTTCCCCATGCTGGTCAGGCTGGTCTCGAACTCCCGACCTTGTGATCAGCCCGCCTTGGCCTCCCAAAGTGCTGGGATTATAGGCTTGAGCCACCTTGCCCAGCTGCTTTGTCTTTATTTTCTGAGGGTAAACTCATCTAGAGTATGAACCCCGAAAATCTGAGACAGGTCTCAAGTAATTTAGAAAGTTTATTTTGCCAAGGTTGAGGATGTGCACCCGTGACACAGCCTCAGGAGGTCCTGATGACATGTGCCAGGGAGGTAGGGGCACAGCTTGGTTTTTATACATTTTAGGGAGGCGTGAGACATCAGTCAATACGTGTGAGATGTCCATTGGTTCTGTCCGAAAAGGTGGGACAACTTGAAGCAGGGAGGGGACTTTCAGATCATAGGTAGAAGAGAGAAAAATGGTTGCATTCGTTTGAGTTTCTGATTACCTTCTCCAAATGAAGCAACCAGATGTGCATTTATTTATCTCAGTGAGCAGAGGGGTGACTGAATGGAATGAGAGCCAGGTTTGCCCAACCAGTTCCCAGCTTGACTTTTCCGTTTAGCTTAGTGATGTTGGGGCCCCAGGATTTATTTTCCTTTCACAAGGGCAAAAATAATGCTGAATAAATGTTTGAGGAGTTGAATTGAACTCATGTGTGTGGCCTCAAACCACCTCTGTGAAACTTACGTAGAGTACCACTCTGTCTACTTCATGTATGCTACTGCCCATTAGATTTAAATATTGGGTAAATTAATATTTACCAAATATGCACAAATAACTCTGATATATATGAATTTTAAAATTATCTCATAGAAGAAGCTTCCTTTGTTCCCTCCATGGAATCTTTTCCAAAGCAGTGCAGCCTCTTGCCTTGAAAACAGGAAGGTAGCACATTCCAACAGCATCATGAGTCCTCTGTTTATATTTGTAAAACCTGTGCTCTTTCCAAGCCTCTAGGCAAGAACAAATAGAAATAATCAGAGGCCTTAGAACTTGATTGTGTTGAATTGGATTCTTATAACTGAAGCTTGATAGCCAAAATTAATTGTGCTATAGTTTATATTGAAAGAGATGCTTGTGATATTGCAAAACCATAGACTAGCTTGCTGCAATCTTCGAAGACATCTGGATGTTTTGGAAAATACAACAATCATATGCTTTTTATTATCTCTATAATTGTGTTCTTTTAAAAAAGGAGCTGTGTAAATGATACAAACAGGAGGCAGGGAAATACTGGGTAGAAGAAGGTGGTCCCTGGCGAGGGCCACACCCTCAAGCCTGGACCTGTGGCTGTGGCCCAAAGTGAGAACATGCATTTCTGTTTTCCCTGCCTGAATGTTTCCTTTGCCAAAACCATACTGGCCTGTCCAGTTCCCCTTCCTGTACCCATAAAAACCACAGGCCCCACTGACACAGCAGCAGAGCAGCTGAGAAAGAGAGAAGGGAAGAAGTAGCTGGACGTTGGAGAGAAGCAACTTGACTTCAGAGGGACAGCTTGACAGTAGGACCTTGGAGAAGAGTTTGACCAGGGATGACCAAACTCCAGGGGAAGACCACCTTCCCACTCCATCCCCTTTCCAGCTCCCCATTACACTGAGATCCACTTCCATCGGCAATACAATCCTCTGGGTTTGCCATCTTCAATTCGTTTGTGTGACCGGATTCCTCCTGGATGACAGACAATGACCCAGGTGCAGGTGCAAGAGACTGTCACACTGACCCTCCACTGAGCTGTCTAACACTTAAGCCATCCATGGATGGCAAAACTAAAAGAGCACATTGTAACACAGGCCCTCTGGGGCTCCGGGGGCTTGTGGGCAAACCCTAGATGCTGCCATGGGCCTGCATAGAGTTTTGCTTCTGCCAGTTGCCCAGAAGCCCTTGTCCTGGCCTCTGCACCTGCCCACCCCATGAGGGGTCGAGAGCTGTGGGCTGAGTAAATGAGCCAACCCCTTCATGAGTCTTGCAAAGGGTCCAAGGGGAATTTCCCATTTCATAAAGAGTGAACATAGAGAGAAGGTCATGGAGTTTGGAATCAAACAGGCGAGATTTGAATCCCAGTTCTGTCTCAGGCAGCTAGGATGACTTCAGCATGTTTCTTGGTGCTTGTGTTTGTGTTTACTTCCTCAGTTTTTCAGTAGAGAAAAAATAATACTCATAGGACCACTCTGGTGAATTGTTGAATAGATTGCGTGATATCTGCCACACTTCAAGTAGTAGTATGCATTAAAATCCCTATCCCTTTGCCCTCCAATGTAAAATAATATGAATTCTGTGGCTCACACATAGCTATTTTTTTTTTTTTTTTGTCCTGCATAGATAAGGTAATTCTGTAAGGCCAGTGTTACCATTCTCCCAAAGGGCCTCCCTGTGAGGCCACAGGACATCTTGCGTAATTTCTTTTTAACAATATTTATTTCTGTGGTCAAGAAGAAGATAAGGTACCTTAGAAGTAGTCACTGTTTTGTCTCAATTTGGATATGCTTGTTGAAGAACTCTTACAACCACTTATTTCTGGGAAAAAAAGAAATATTTTCAGACATCTCGTCACCTCAAAAACAGCAGGCATCATGGATTATTGGAAGGGAATTACCCAGAGCAAGTGCTCTTAAAAACAACTGCATGTAGAGGAGGTTGGCTTATCAACAGGCAAAAAAGGAGATTTGTTTCTACTAAATTTTAGCTTGTCACTGTAAACGAGAAAATAGCCACATTCGTAATATAATCTGTGGGGACAGTGCTGTGAGTGTTTCCACTAGGTGGAATTCTCAAGTAAGAGGTTCTAAGAATGAGCATTTACTCTTAGAAAAGCCTAGGGAATAGCTATTAGGAATCAGGTAAACAATGAAATGAGAGCCCTTTCAAACAGGGAAGCAAAAAAAAAAAAAAGGCAGATCAAGTAAATGAATTCACTATAGACCACAATGTGGAAAATGTGATATGATATGAGACACATTTCATTTACCTTGAATGACCAATGTAATTACAATCAGCTAATGAGTATTTTTTTCTTTTTCTGCATAATATTAACATCATCCAAGTTAAGAAGGTATTTTTTTCAGATGAAAACCTAAAGTCATGAAAAATTATGTGGACTTTTTTTCTGATGCTTGGAGAGAAGTTAGGGTTGTTTTAGCCTTTACCTACATTTCAGTTTAAGGCTTATCCACAATCTAGAAACTCAATGTTAAAAGATAAAGAAGGATCTATAGAACACATTTTTTTTTTTACTTAAAGCATGGATATTAGAACTTATATTTGATTATGTTTTTCTTTGTGCTGAAGGATTGATCTCCTTGTTTAACACACTTTGAAAATCTGGAAGGAGTTTCATGGGAAAATTGTAGCATTTCCTTTATTAGCTACCCTTAAAATAACAAGAATAATTAATCTGCTGGTTCCGCTTAAATTTGGTCTTATGACAGGCATGCACACAAGCTGGCTTGTCATTACCCTATCCTCCTCCATGATTCTGTCTTGTGAAATCATGAATGGAATTTCTGTGAAAATATATAGCAAATGGGTTCCTGAAAAAATTGCTATTCACATGATTCATCATCCTTAAGTGACAGAGATTTGTAAATAATGAAATCTAGTGAGAAATCTTTAATATCATTTAGCTAGTAGCTTAGAAGTGATTCTGATTCCACCTGTTTACCAGAATTCCTAAAGAGAAAATGAAGGAATTTAAACTTCAAATCCCATTTCCTTTTCTTTTTGAAATTAAAAGCACCTTGCTGATGGAGGAGCAGTGGTTGGTATCTGTGCAAGGTGGTATATGGGGCCATTTGATCATAACTGATGTGATGTAAGGAGTGGGGTTGTCTGGAAAAATTAGGAAATGGGAGGGGCGGGAGAGAAATTTGAGAAAGGCACAGGCATGCCACTGGTGGAAATTACCTTCTAGTATCTCCTTTTCTGTTTACAGTAGCTCTTACCCTTCTCCAAGGGATATGTATTGAGTATTCATGAAAAAAGTAAAATGGCTCCAGTGTTACCTCCATTTGTCCTGTTTATTGTTGTGGCTATGATGTTTTTGGCTAATTATCATTGTATCCTAAGTTCTTTACTAAATGAGTGGATGAATGCATGCATACATGGGTGGATGGACACATGGAATGGATGACTATATATAGGGGTTTCGTCCTGAAATACCTTAAGATTTATGGTATTTTAGATTTTAATGGACCTGACTGAGATTACTGATGACTTAATTCAATTATTGCCAGTGAGAAAAGGTAGCCATGTGATGAGACACTTGAAGGTGAGAACCATTTTCCATAATCTTTTCCATTTTTATAACTCACATATTTTTTATTTCTTAAAGTTTCCATTTTGGTTATCATTTCACTTCTTTATCTCCTGTGGTAGGTAAGGCATATGTATTTATCCCTGTTTCTAGATTTCCAGAGAGGAAAATGAACTACCAAAGGTCGTGTCCCTTTCTGTTTTGTGCATCTGTGTAGCAGATGGACATCTTATCAACAACTCTTGCCATGAATTGGATTTTCAAGCAATGAGGGATACTCAAAATATCAATAGGATAATGAGCGGGAGCATTAAATTCTAGGTTTTATGTTATCCCTAAAAAAAATCTGTGACTTTTGTCAATTTACTGAACCTTGGGTGCACAGTTTCTTCATCTGTACAAGGCCAGTCAGTTCTAGTAATTCTCTGATTCTCAGAATCTAGGGAGCTTGTCTTATTGGTTAGAGTTTGGCTCTGGATTTAGTTTACTTGGGTTTGTAGCTGCCTTCACTGCTTCATAGCTTTGTTACCTTGGCAAAGTACTTAACCTATATAAGCCTCACTTTTCTCATTTGTATAGTGGGGATAGTAGTAATAAAATCCCTTGAAGAGTTGCCAGGAGAATTAAATAAGATAATCCACAGGAGCCTTTTTGCATAGTGCCTGATGCAATTAAGTGCTTAATAGATTAGCAGATCTTCTACTGTGGCTTATTCAGAAAAAGTTAAGGTGAGTATCACTGATGTTTTTAGAAAGCAGTTGATATTAACAGGTTACTATATGACTGATCCCACTGCCCGAATGGTGCCCAAATCATGAAAGCTCTCTAAAGGGCAGAGCCATCATAACTAATCCCACGATGTCCCACAAGCCTCTTCAAAGAGAAAAATGGCCCCTCTAGGAGCTCAGCAATTGTTTGAGGATGATAATGTTGATAATTCCGTCGCAGCATTGGGTTTTCTGGTGCAGACAGGTAAGACACGGAGACCTTTGGGTTGATGGTAAGATTTTGAGGGCTGATGGTGGCACCTTTGATGTGAGGAGGTATTCCTGCAATCCTTCCGAGACACCTGTGCTGCTGTAAGTAATGAGTCCTGTTGCTCATGTATCTGATGCTTCTGCCACTGTGTTAAGTCTCTGAAAAATTTGCCAGCCTGACACCCGGGATCTAGTTGTAGAACACCGCAGGAGTAATGGTATTTTTTCACATGGTGCTCAACATACAACTCCTACATTGAATTTCAACTATGGGGTTTTTGTGAATTAAAGACTTTCAGGTAAAATAGATACAGTGAATAAGGCAGGGATAAGAGAGCAGCTGCCTTTCACCCATTGGCCCTTTTCTTTTGATTTGGTTAAGGTTCTGTGAATATCTGCACTAGTTATCGTTATGAAATGCATACGCAGCTCTTCTTTGTAGCCTTCAGAAAGAGCAAAATAATTTAGTATAATGCAGCATTAAGGCTTATTGGCCAAGAAACACAAATAACGACAAGATGTGATGATAAAATCTTAGAATGCAGACAGGGAGTTTAGTAGTGGCCACCTTTTAAATGCCTGTGTCCAATAATCCACGTGCTCTCTCAATTAGTGAGGCTGTGCTACTGGGACCATCTAAGGTAAGGGCGTTCAATCTTTCGGCTTCCTGGGGCCATATTGGAAGAAGAAGAATTGTCTGGGGCCATATATAAAATACAATGATAGCTAATGAGCTAGAAAAAAAAAATCACAAAAATTATGTTTTAAGAAAATTTATGAATTTTGTTGGGCCTTCATTCAAAGCTGTCCTGGGCCATAAATGGTCCATGGTCTATGGGTTGGACAAGCTTGATCTAAGGGTTATTTTTTCTTGTTGAATCCTGTGGGGACTACAGACATTAGATTCACACTTTTATCCCCAGATCTAAGCACTGATTAGTCACCAAGTCAGGAGTTAACAAATATTTGTGGAAGGAAAGGGTGAGGATGGAAAGGAAAGATTGAGGGAGAAGGAGAAAGGGAAAAAGATTAGAGCCTACCTCCAATAGTTGGTTATAAATATTTCATTGTTGTTGCTTTTAGTTTTCATTCTGCATTGTCACTTTGGGGTTGATAGAGTGTTTTCGTACTGTTGAAGAAATAGCATTAACAGATGAATTTTTGGGTGTCTTAAAACTGAACTCTGCCTATGAGATGGACATAGTTGTCCAAAGTACTTTAAAAACAATAGATTCAGTTTTATATTAATTTGCTTACAGGGTAGGATAGATACTTGTCAAATGTGGTTTTGAGGGTTTACATTGGAAAGAAAAATCTCATCAAAAATAGGAAGCAAGGCCTCCCTTCTCTTTTCATTCTCATTTGGAAGAAAGAGGAGAACATCTTATTTTATTCTTTTTTAAAGAGCATAACTTATTTGAAAGCTTTGTTACACTCTGCAGGACACCACCCATATTTAAATAAAAAAAAAGATTCATGAGTGAGCCAGCAATCAACAAGTATTTATTGAAGACTCACATACCAGAAAGTTCAAAGTGCTAGTTTAAGTGGTCTTCCTAAGGGATTTAACAAAATCTTGTCACAAAATACATTGTAGAAGATAAACATTTATCAGTGAGCCATCACAGGCCACAAGTGCCCTTACAACAGAGCGGACTTAGGTTCTTCATTTTCTGACGTATTAGTAAATCTGAGAAATATTGCCCAGGATGTATAAGATGTACAGTATTTTCATTGTCCTTAAGTGCCAGCGGACTGCAGATGGCTCTCAGATCCCCTCGGATCACTTCTGTGTGGTTTGTGTACCTATTTTGAATCCTCTAGACTTTTCCTGCATTGAAACCTCACATTCCAATTAAAATTGCTTAGAAATTCAGCTCACCTGATAGGGTGGGGAATATTTTCTTCTCAAACTGTGGTATTTCTACTTGATCCCTTTTCTGTAAAACTGAATTCACTGACTTTGATCTAAATAATTAGGGTTGTGAATATTAGTCTAGGTTTTAACCTAATCCAAGGAATGGTTACTTCTCTTTAGTTTTTCCTTTCTGATGATAAAAATAGAGGGTTGCTGCTATGAATTTCAATAAACGGCCTGGTTGGAAGAGCAAGTCTGTCTGTATCGTTACAGGATGCCCTCTAAGGGTTGACTCTAAGTTCCCTTTTCCCTGTGGCTGAAGGTGGTAGTTTGCCGTCCTGCAGAGTCAGTGGTGGCATCTGTCACATGCCACTTCTGCAGAATGCACTGATGTGTAGTAAAGATCTATAACATCATCTAATAATGCCTACCTATTGGAGATAGGCATCACTTTAATAGTATAACTGTGGGCCTTAGAGATGTGGTATGCAAGTTAGAAATTTGATTGTACTATTTGTATAAAAGCTGTCTCTTTAATGGAAAAGAAAGAGCTAAAATCTAAGGTGGTAGTATACTAATGCTTAGTTTCTTACTTTAAATATCACAGTAGATTCAGATCCTGACTTATGGGCCAAAAAGGTTAGCAGTCCTGGTAATCTTGCTGTACATTTAGAAATGACCTAGTCAGTCTGTCAGAATATGCGTAGATTCCTAGAAGATGTTACACATCAGCAGATCAGCAGTGTATTAGTCCGTTTTCACGCTGCTGATAAAGACATGCCTGAAACTGGGTAATTTATAAAGAAAAAGAGGCTTAATGGACTTTCAGTTCCATGTGGCTGGGGAAGCCTCACAATCATAGTAGAAGGTGAAAAGCACATCCTACATGGCAACAGACAAGAGAGAATAAGAACTAAGCAAAAGGGGTTTCGCCTTATAAAACCATCCATTCTCATGAGACTTACTTATTCACTCCCATGAGAACAATGTGGGGGAAACCGCCCCATGATTCAGTTGTCTCCCACCAGGTCCCTCCCATAACCGATGGGAATTGTGGGAGCTGCAATTCAAGATGAGGTTTGGGTGGGGACACAGTCTAATCATATCAATCAGTTTAACTATTTCTCCCTTATCTGAAATCTTTTTTATTTTATTGTATTGTATTTTATTTTTTAGAGATGAGGTCTCACCCTGTTGCCCAGGCTGGTCTCAAACTCCTGGCCTCAAGTGATCCTCTTGCCTCAGCCTCCCAAGTAGTTGGGAATACAGGTGTGAGCCCCTGTGCCTGGCCTCTATCTGAGATCTTAAAATGAATTTGGTAAAGAAATAAGAAAATCGGAAGAAAGCCAATTATTAAAAACTAGAAAACACTTTTAAGGACTTGAGGAAGAGTAAGCATTAAGATATACACATGTTTCTAATTTCTAGCAATGATATATTAGTATAATATAGATGGAAGGCATGTAATTAAGAAATTTACCGTTAAGTTGGTGAATCCTATCCCATGAATACAGATGTTTTAGGCTTGCATAAAACTACATGGAATATAATCAATACAATGATAATAAGCAGTGCTGTCTGGACATTTAAAACTTTTTTTAAAAGTTTGGTATCCTAGAGACAACTGTATAGATTTTGCAAGAAAATGCCCACTGGGTCGTTGAAAAATAAGCTTATAGGAGTATATGCGTGGCACAGTGATTTCATTGGTAGGAGATTTCTTTTAGATTTTTAGCTTGCCTTCAATGAGCTCTATCCTGTATCCCAAATACCTTCTTTTCTTTTCCTCCATTTCACATACAAGTGGTGATCTCCTAATTTCAAAATGCTAGTGATAAAATACTGTTGCTAAAAGTATTTCAGCTTGCCTGAGCTTGATCTGGGGAGGACACATGTTTCTGGGAGAGAAGCCACATTTAACCCTGTAATGTTGTGTATATGCTACTCTGCAGGGCGCACCTATGCCAAGAGGCAGTTGGAGAAAATGGTTAAGCTGGTTGTGGAGCCAGACTTCCTGGGTTCAGAGTCTCATTCTGCTATACACTGGTTAACTGTAGATAAGTTACTTGTTTCTCTGTACCATAGTTTTCTCATGTAGAGCCTGGAGATAAGACCAACTTTATAAAGTTGTTGAGAAATTAAATGAGTTGCTACATAGAATAGTGCTTGACACATGGTGTATACACAGTAAGTATTAGCTATTGCTATTAGTTGTAAGTAATGCCTTACTAGCACAATTTCTGTACCTTTTGTGATTGATCTGGTAAACCATGTTGTATTAGTCTGTTTTCATGCCGCTGATAAAGACATACCCAAGACTGGGAAGAAAAAGAGGTTTAATTGGACTTACAGTTCCATGGCAGGGGAGGCCTCAGAATCATGACGGGAGGCAAAAGGCCCTTCTTCCATGGCAGCAGCAAGAGAAAATGAGGAAGTTACAAAAGCGGAAACCCCTGATAAAACCATCAGATCTCGTGAGACTTATTCACTACCACAAGAACAGTATGGGGGAAACTGCCCCCATGATTCAAACTATCTTCCACTGGGTCCCTCCCACAACACGTGGGAATTATGGGAGTACAATTCAAGATGAGATCTGGGTGAGGACACAGAGTCAGAACGTATCAGATGTTATGAATAAACCTGCAAAACACAGAGACCCTCTTACTAAGGTAGAAGCTTAAAAACCATGACTAATTTCCACTGTTCTTCTTTTTTTTTTTTCTTTTTTGAAGCTTTTTTTTACTAGCCAGCTACCTTACTGGTTTGCAAATGCCTTAAGAGCAAGGTTCATATCATATTCATCTTATAATACCTCTGCCACACCTAACCGAGTATTGAAGTGTTGAATAAATAAATCTTCTGGAATTTCTTTTTTCTTCAGGTTACATTAGGAATATGAAGTATTATGAGTAGGGCACTTAGATTTTCAAAAAGGAGATAGAATAGGTGGTATCTCCACTAGGCCCAGATAGAGTATAGAAACAAAAGCACGGCAGAGAATGGTGGCTCATGCCTGTAATCCCAGCACTTTGGGAGGCTGAGACAGGTGGATCACCTGAGGTCGGGAGTTCGAGACCAGCCTGACCAATATGATGAGACCCCGTCTCTACTAAAAACACAAAAATTAGCCTGGTGTGGTGGCATGCGCCTGTAATCCCAGCTACTTGGGAGGCTGAGACAGGAGAATTGCTTGAAGCTGGGGGGCAGAGGTTGCAGTGAGCCGAGATTGCACCATTGCAGTCCAGCCTGGGCAACAAGAGTAAAACTCCATTTCAATAAATAAATAAAAAAATAAATAAATAAACAACTGCAAACTAAAAAGACACTTCTCAGAGCTACTTTGCTTATGCCACTAGTTTATGGTGGAAGGAAAATGGTGATTGTAGGAAGAGTCAAACTGGGATCTTTCTCAGGAAATGAAACACGTAATGTAGACTTCCATGGAAAGCATCCATAGACTTATGTGGAAAGCATCCGTAGACTTCCGTAGAAAGCATCCATGGACTTCCATAAAAGTGTCCGTGGACTTCTGTAGAAAGCATCAATGGACTTCCGTAGAAAGCATCCGTGGACTTCCGTAGAAAGCATCCATAGACTTCCGTAGAAAGCATCCATAGACTTCCGTAGAAAGCATCCATAGACTTCCGTAGAAGGCACTTATGATGTTGTATGAACAGACCATAAGGAGAACGAAGCCCTCCATGTATTCTGTTTGCCCTGGGAATATATGTGCATGTACATGTGCTTGTGTGTTTATTTTCATTTGGGTTTATGCCCTATTTTTATTTAGTAAGCTGAAAAAGAGGCAAAGGGCTCTCCTATGCCCCCAGAGTTATGTAGTCAGGCTTTTCAGGAATTTTTTTTTTAATCCTTCAACATTTATCTTTGCATCAAAAGTAAATTTTTTAAAAAAGTAAATAAGGATAAAAGAAAAACTGAGTAGGTGGGAGGGAAGGAGGAATTCAGAGTCATGGGAACAGGCAGGTGTTCAGCTGATTTAAAATGAGAAGTAAAGCAATGGCTGATATTCCTAGATAAATGTCAATATGCATTATTAAATGAAACAGTGGTAAAATATAGACCGTCAGAAGCATTTTTCTTCTAGAGACGTGAGGAGAATTGAAATGCAGTTTCAAAGGAGAAGTCTCGTTCGGTGCTTCTTCAATCATTTTTTTGTTTGAAGCTTTAATTACAGTGCTCCTTGCTACCTAATACTTTCAGTTTAAAATCGCATCACAAAAAAGAGGAGAAGATGCAATTGCTCAGATGAAGGGCAGCCATCACAGCAACATTGAGGTATTTATTCACCCAGGGAGTTCCTGCTACATGATTCTTTTCTAGATCAACATTTTGTTTTTGGAATGCTTTTGTATCATGCATATTTGACACGGTTTGTCTTTAGAGTGATTGCTGTGATACTGCTATTGCCAGAGCAAATAATAACCTTGGGGAAATAATGTATTCTGAAATAAAAGAACTAGTTATTTGCATAGTTTTCTCTGGATTGGATAATGTGTACAGGTGGCTAGTGGCTTCCTAAAGGTTTAATATTCTAATCAAATAAACTTGTATTTAAATACATTAACATGGACCGATACACGCACATAGAAGCACATGTGTACACATAGATAGGTGCACGTGCTTATGTACATGTACATCACTGTCAGAGCTCTTCACGCAGAATACTTTGCTATTCAGCCCCATCAAGACATACTTTTTGAAAATGTGCTCAGCAGAGGGGTGCAAGCATACAGAGGACTCAGACCCCACTTTCAACTTCTTCAAAGTCTTGTGGGAACAGACTTGGGAGCAGAGATGCTATGATGGGAGAGGGTGTGTACACTGCAGCCCAGGAACAGAGTAGAAGGGGGCCCTTTCTCCTGCGGGCCCCTGGGAAAACTCCAGGAGGTGATGGATGACCTTTGAGTTGGTCCTTGGTGAAGGAACATGGATTAGCTGAGCAGAAAAGAAGAAGGAATACTGGACGCAGTAAGTAACCACTTTGGGACTAAATTGACACCAAAATGAGTGTTAGGTCCTTTCGTTCCAAAGGGTTCAGATGTTTTTTAAAGGCACTGTTCTTACTGACAAGAGGAAAGGGAGTGAGCTGAACAATAGGTGCTTGTAGTAAAGATTATATCTGTGTCATATATGTATATCTATATGTAATATATCTACCCATGAATATATGTTGTCTATAAAACCCCTTTACACTTTTTTTTTTTAACCTCATAGCAGCTCAGCAGGTCAGTTTAATATGATCATTATTTTTCACCTAAGGAAAGGGAGGCTCACAGAGATACATGGCCCAGTTTCCCTCCAATGATGTTCAGGGACTCACTGCTCTTACTCAGGTCTGTGCTGCCCATTACCTCCCTGAGGTTAGATCACAGGTCACAAGTTAGATCTCTGATATCCAGGTCTCCCGATGGCATTAGCAGCATTTAGTGAGTGACTTGGATCACTCTCACTTCATGTATGATGATCTGTCTCAGGAAGCCATAGAATTTGAGCAAAAATGCAGACTTCCTGGAGGCTTTGCCGAGTCCTCCATCTCACTCCCCTCAGGAATTTCAACAAATCTCTTAATGCTGCTTTGTCATTTCTGTACCTCAAAGTGTTTCTGCCAGGCATACCTTGTCTGTCTCAGCTCTGACTCTGGGGCTGAGTAGGTTTACTTGTTTATGTTTTGGTTCTTACTTGTCTTCAACTCCATGTGGATTTACATCCTATTGGGTGCAGTTTTGTTTTCCCTTGTGTCTATAGGTGAGAAGATGTGAACATACAGTTCATTGAAACTAAGTCTAGAATCATGAAGCCTGAAGGAGAAACACATCAGAATTAGAAATGACATCACAGACTAGGTGCGGTGGCTCATGCCTGTAATCCCAGCACTTTGGGCGGCCGAGGGGGGGGTGGATCACGAGGTCAGGAGTTCAAGACCAGCCTGGCCAACATGGTGAAACCCAGTCTCTACCAAAAATACAAAAATTATCAGGGCAAGGTGGTGCGTGGCTGTAATCCCAGCTACTTGGGAGGCTGAGGGAGAAGAATTGCTTGAACTGGGACCCGGGAGGCGGAGCTTGCAGTGAGCCAAGATCGCACCACTGCACTCCAGCCTGGGCTACAGAACAAGACTCCATCTCAAAACAAAAGAAAAAAGAAAAAAAAAAAAAAAACAAGAAATGACAACACAAAAAAGGGCTGGCTCCTCATAAGGCAGTCTTCACACATAGAATGCATGCTATACGACCAGGAAATTCTAGCAGCTGAGAAACCATAGTTGTTCATAAGAAAAAAAAAAATTAGAAGGCACAATATGCCCGTGCTTTAGGGTCTGTGTGATGCTGATGCGAAACTTAAAAAAAATATGAAGAACTTTCTTTTCTTCTTTTTGTACAATTACATCTTCTTGACTAAGAAAAAATGCAGACGAGCAATTACTCTGTTACTTTAATTACTCTCCTAATTATAACGATAACCTTGTCACATTATCATAATTCCCCAAACAGAAAAATGCATCTCCCAATTGCACCAATATTTGGTAATTTTACCTTGTTAACGGCTCACTGTCAGTACGTAGAGCACTAAATTTTTTCCCCATTACCTTTCTATTGCACAGTCTATATTTCTTTGCCTCAGAAAATGATAATACATTCCATACAACATGTTTGTGTTGCACAACCCCGTGATTTTAATACGGTTTTTTAACATCTCGCAGTTTCAGAAGCTATCTCTTGAGCAGTTTGTAATTCTCCCCTGGCTGTTTGATGGTAATGGGAGCTGTACATGTATCTGGAGAGAGGAGAACCAGCCTGGGGTAAGAAAGTAGCTATTTATCAAAGTATCTTACAATCTCAGTTTATGTTGTTGTAAAACATTACTGTGCATGTTTCCTGAGACTATATCCCCTAGAAATTTGTCAGCCATTGTCAACATACTGTAAGGAATAAGCAAGTGTATTATTCTAGTCAACTTAATTTTATTCTTCATTTCTTTGCCCTCATTTTCAAAGAGACTGACTACTGGGGACACTTGCTTCATGGTGCCATCTGTCAGGTCATGAATTGTACAGAATAAATGTTGGAAATGTACTAGAACACTCACAGCACCCTGGCAGGTAGATGACAAAACACCCTGATGCATGGCTCCTGCCATTGTGGAAATTCTCCCTCCACTATTACAGCAGATGATATTGTTGACAACCAATAAAGTTACAGAATGACTGTCTAGAATACAATGATAAAGTAGGAACGAGACAAAATAGAATCGTACCAGAAGCCTTTCCAACTAGAATGTCAAATTGCCCTTCTTTGAAAATGTATAGTAAAGTAACATTGAAAATCATTAGTTCTTTAGACAGCCCCAGCCTTCGGTAAAATTATGAAATTCTGTTGCTGTCATCGTCTTTGTATTTTGTTGTTGTTATGGTGGTTGTTTGGTTTTAGTGCCCCTAAAATTCCAGAGCTTCTCATCCTCACATCTGTGTGACACTTCCGTCATTTCCATGGACACATTCACTCATTTCTTTTCTGTCCTTAAACTTTCTTACCAATGAAACTGGTCTCAAGATAAGTTGAAGACTCTTTCCCACTACAGGGAATATGACTAACACTAATGCTTAGTGTTAGTTTTCTGAAGGCTTTTACATTTTAAAACTGTGAGTAAAACCTTCGACTAAATGCAAGTATCTGAGAAAGTAAGTAACAGTGCTCATGGAAGGAAAGGCATCACTTGTTCAGTACACATCTGGTCACCTTCTTTAGTCCATCAGACTCACTTCCGTTTCCAAGAGAATATTTCATTTCCACACAGACATAGACATTTCTGAAAGTTAAACTCAAAGTAGCTCAAATGTTACATAAAATTTTTATATTGGTTTGTGTGTTTCTTGGGTGTGTGGCCTTTGGCATCAAGAAGACCCATGTTTCAATGCAATCGCTACCACATTTTGGCTGTGAAGACCAAGTGCAGGTTATTTGACTTTCAGGAAAAGGTCTTCTCTGAGAATTGAGGTTAGTAATACCAACTCATGAACTCATTCTGAGGATCAGATGAGATAATAGAAAGATCAGAAAGAGTAGGTAGGTTTATAATGTTAGTTACTTGAAGCTTGTTCCTAAATCTCCCCTTAACCCACCTTTCTTTCTTTTTTTTTTTTTTAATCCAGACTAAGATACCTAGTTTATTTTATCATTGCCTTAAAAACTATGCTCATGGGCATCCATTCTTTCTTGTCTTTTAGGGCAGTATTCAGGCCACACAGTTCAATAACAGGAAAGAATGTCATCACATGATTGCATCATGTTCTTCAAAATGAAATCTATTGAACAATATAAACAACAAAGAACATCATTGGTCAGAATGACCTGGGGGAAATAGCCCCGTGAAATTAAGCAAAGGGAATTTTATGCTGTGAGGGAAAAATCAATGGATTGTAACAGAACCCTGTAAGAAGAGACATAGCTTTCAAATCCCAGATACCTAGAGGTGATTGAGAAGCAGGATGTCCCAGAAACTGGACTTCTTGTTCTCCTTACCTAGTGTCCTTTCCACAGTGTTATACATGTAAATAAATAGTAAAGCAGTGTGATTTAATTTTTTTTTTTTAACTTATGTAAAGTTAGACACCCAAAAGCATCTGTTGGACCTCCACTCCTTAAACAGGACACATACTAAGTTTGAGAATTATGGCTCTCTGGGCATTGCTGCCTGACATGATTACAGAAGCCCTAGGGAAGTAGGGGTTATCACAGTTGTTCCCAGGTAATATCACAGCAGTTACCCCTGTCACCAGGGCCTTACAACCACTTCCTAATGGTGAGATTGGAATGAGTCTGGATGTGTCTGACTCCATGGTCTATGGTGTTTAACAAATGCCAGATACATTGAGTCCCACACACCTTGTGTTAGTTTGTTCTCACACTGCTGTGACGAGCTACCTGAAACTGGGTAATTTATGAATAAAAGAGGTTTAATTGACTCACAGTTCCTCAGGCTGCACAGAAAGCATGGCTGGGGAGGCCTCAGGAAACTTACAGTTATGGAAGAAGGGCCAAGGGAAAGCAGGCACTTTCTTCACATGGTGGAGCAGGAGGAAGAGAGAGAAAAGGGTAAGTGCCACATACTTTTAAAAAACCAGATCTCCTCAGTCACTGTCATGCGCACAGCAAGGGGAAAGTCTACCACCATGATTCAGTCACCTCCCTCCAGGCCCTTTCTCCAATGTGGCGATTACAATTAGACATGAGATTTGAGTGGGGACACAGAGCGAAACCATGACTTGGCTCAGATCTCTTATCTCTAAACCCTAGTATTTTAAATAATCTTAAAAAAGAAAAACAGACAAACAAACAAACAAAAAACAGATAAAGTTGACTTCTTTCTCAAGAAAAGTAAAATGTTCTATTTGCTCTTAGGTGGAGACCATAAGTATGTCTGCTATTTGTACATAACTCAGTGAATGATAGTTGATCTAAATTCCAGTGAAGATAGGAGAGTTTAAAGGGAGAGGCTCATGTAGAAGCCCTAGCATGAAATGGCCCTTACATTTGACACTTAAATGGGCAGCCAAAAGTCAGGGCACTTGTCCTCTTCCTACATAGGTGACCTTATTAAGGGAAGGAGAGGGTGGACAGAGGGTTTTGCTTTTCTGTGGCTCTGTTTTCAATGTTGACATGGCAGAACACCAAAGTGGCACTTGGCTACCTGCTCTTCTCTGCCTGTACATAGGGAATATTTCAGCCAAATGGCATTGTTTTCTCATAACCCACGAATTGATTTGGCCAGTGACTATGTATTACTCGAATATGTATTGCTTGGATTGGCTTCAATTGCCTATATCAATTTAGAAGCTTTAACAATGTTTAACCCATATGTCGAGTAGCAATTTGGGAGTATTAAAAGAAAACACTGGTTTCCTTCATGTTAGTACAAATGAATCGTCTTAGAGAAATAGAAAGTAATCAAAAATTAAACAAGTAAATACAATCACCAGTAACCTGGGTTAAAAATGTATTTAGATAATTAAAAACCTAAGTCATTACATTTCCATTGGACCAACCAAGATTGTTCCAAATGTATTTGTGGAAGATTCATTCAAGGATATTTTATGAGACTCAAATAACATCAAAAGGCTTTGAAAGTAAGATTCTGTCATGCACACCTTTTCCTGTGTCTTTTGAAGACGTGGGTAACACTATTACAGAAAAATGCTATTATACCTAGCATGATTGAAACAAACGATACGTGATTTCATGTAATAGTTCTTAAACTGTGCAGCTTCGCCTCCTCTGCAAATCAGCTCCTACATCTGGATGATGAGAATTCTAATAGCACTGATCTCAAAGGGGTTTTTGGTTGTGATGTGAGATAGATATTTATCATGTGATCACTAGTTGTATCAAGTGAAGGAGATAAGAGACTCATCAGATGATCACTAGTTATCTTGGCTGTCTGTCTTACCATTTCTATTACGGCAAGAAAAGAGTAGCAAAGTTATGAACTCTGCCAGTCTTGGTATGCAATTTTTAAGATAGTATGTATAACAGTCAGTGGTACAAAGCCACAGAAATCCTAAAGTTTTATTTTAAACCAGATTTCCATTTTTTTTTTTTGTCACCTCCATTCCTTTCAGGGACCTTGGGAAAGGGAACAAACTACTTTACTTTAAAAAACAGTTTTTGTTTTTTTTGTGAATGGAAGCCTTCCTGACCCAAATAGCATGCAGTCTGTAGTGTCATATATTGTTTTTGCCTAGGAGTGATATTAATAACCTCAGTAAGTATGGAGTCATAAAAATAGCTGTTGTCATAACATCACTTGTGTGCTGCTACTTGTCTCATAAGTAATCTGTCACATTCATTTTAAGTTAAAGTGTGGATATGTGACAGGTGGGATCTACAGTTGTTTTATGGGGCTGGATATAGAAATAATGACCTTGATGTTGCTATTCAGAATATTATGTGGCATCTGGAACCCCGATAGTTTCCTAATCTTATTGATAGTGATATTACTACCTCTCCATTACATGCATGATTAGTGATCAAATTTGTTTATTTATTTAAATTTTTGAATGATTTTGGAAATCATATGCATGGAGATGTATTAAGATACGTATGCTTCTTGTGGTGAGGTTATTGGCTTTAAAATACACATTGTTAGCTTTTAAAATCAAAGTTGGTATTTCGAGTTGTCATGCTTGAAAGACACTTTGAAGTAGCATTAAAAGACTCCTAGATTGAAAGCTATTTTAGGTCATGAGGGAAAATGTGCTTGATGTGACACTGATAACTTCATATGAATTGAATCCATGGGCCCTTGGAACCTGAAATGGAATTCATTGTAAAATACCCACCTTGAGGTCTTATCTTAAGGGAGAAAACACATTGCTTTGTTAGTCCTGCAGACAGAAACTTTACTGTTTGGGGAATGATTTCAGTACAGGATGAAAGGACGAATAAGCAAAATACACCAATTTTTTGTAAACCACCCCCCAACCCACATCAATGCTCCCACCAATCATTAGAATAAGAAAGATTAGTCTTTGTCCTCTGCCAAATCTAAACCATGCTAACAGGTCAACCCGTATAGGAAAATGACACAATTAAGGACATTTGCAAGTGGTCCTATGCCAGCAGTAGTTTTTTCCATGAAGTAATCTGATGATTCATACACTGGAGATCAGGAGACAAAATAGATTCTACCTGGATAGAGACCCACTTTCACAATGATACTTTTCATTTTGGTTGAGGGCCTTAGAGAATGCACACAATCTGACAAATAATAGTGCCCAGATGAGTTGGGGGAAAGTGTCAAACTGTTGTACCCTGATGAGCCATGCATGCATGGGTCAGGGAGGATGGTTTTCACTGGATGTCTGTTGAGTCTGATTGTAGAGACATTCAACAGAGGGTTTTATTGAGAAAAACAAACAAACGAACAAACATAGCAAAGTATTATTCTGCTTTAGACTAAAATCAGGGACTGTTTTCTGAGAATAAAATGACTTCATAAAGGAATCAAGAAAATTATCTTGATGTTCAGCCTGTAAGATAATCAAAGGTAAATTCTCAAGTTGAATCCTAAAGAAACACTCAGTCCTTTTAACTTCCATGGTTTGTGTGTGTATGTGTGTATGTGTGTGTGTGTGTGTGTGTGTGCAAGATGGAAATTTCTGCAGCTATTTTGGTGAAAGCACTTTGGAAAATGCAACATTTAGTATTGTTCAGTAGTTGATCCAAATAGATATGGTAGAATATACAAGGTTTATATTCCTGGCCTAGTTGCAGGGGAAGGAAATGTCATCTCATGACTGAAAAATAGTCTCAGTGTTGGGTACCATGAAATCTTCGGCATGAAAAAAAAGCAGCCTATCCCTTCTGTATATCAGCTTTCCCAGGAATGAAGCAAACATAAATATTTTTCAGTTTGGTCATTTGTGAATTAGTCATGATGAAAAAGCCATCCGTTTCTACCAGATGAGGAGTAATACAGCACAGAACTTTGAGGCAGTATTAATATTTCTATTGTGACTAAAAAGTAATCAACATAGTTTCCATGGGTCATACAATATTTCTCATGATTGAAACAGTGTCATTGAAAGTTGGAGGAAAGACACATCTGTTAGAATCTATTTAAATGAAAAATGTGTTTATGCTTTCACTTCATGGTAGTTTTATCAGAGGGGCTGGGTTTGGGGAAGAAGGTACCTGCAAACACGTGCATAAAGTTTGGGCTTCAGAAAAGTGGGTGAAAGCATCATATTTGAACTGCCACTTTTGACATGTCCCCTCAGAATCCCATGGACACTGGACAGTTTTCTGAATGCTGTGGTTTCCCCATCCCTGGTGGGTGTCTGCATGTAATAGAAGCTCCAAAGATACCTGGAATCTCGAAGCTTCCTTCAGCATCTTCCGTTATTAGACCGACTTGAGGCTTTCTAGAAAAGCATACACTCTGTGTTTGCAATGTGTGTGTGTGCCCAGTTGCCACATTATGCTGGTTAAGAGCATGGATTCTGGAGCCAGACTGCATTGGCTCATATCTTAGCTCTGCCACTTCTTCAGGAGTGTAAGTTACTGCACCATCCTGCCTCAGCATCTTTCTCTACAATGCACATAGTTAGAGTATCTACTCTTAGGGTGTTTGTGAGGATTGAAAGAGTTAGTATCTGTGAAAGGCTTAGAAGAGGGACTAGCACCCAGGAAGTGACTTATGTGATTTCTTTTTTTTCTTTTTTGAGTTGGAGTCTCGCTATGTCACCCAGGCTGGAGTGCAGTGGCGCTATCTTTGCTCACTGCAACCTCTGCCTTCCGGGTTCAAGCAATTCTTCCACCTCAGCCTCCCAAGTAGCCGGGATTACAGGCACATGCCACCGTGGCCAGCTATTTTTTGTATTTTTGGTAGAGATGGAGTTCTACCATACTGGCCAGGCTGGTCTGGAACTCCTGACCTCGTGATCTTCCCGCCTCGGCCTCCCAAAGTACTGGGAATACAGGCCTGAGCCACCTTCAATGCCTGGTGTATATCAGCTGCCTCTCTCCGCCTCTCACTCATTCCGTCTCCCCTTTTCCCTCGTCTCCCTTCTCTTAAGGATTTGCCTGCCAATCTATCTGTTATTGTAGAAATCCCAACGGTGGTACTGATGGATCAGTAAACCCTTTCATGATACATAGTAGCAGTTTTCTAGTGACTGCAACTCTTCACTGAAACAAAAGACTTCACAGGTGGTGGATTTTTAGGCTTTGTGACAAACTTGTGAGGGCTCTGTGGGGACAGAGGAGGACATTTTAGCTGCTCCAGATTACCATTTTTGCCTTTGAGCATTGTTCTTGGATTTCTCCTAGAAAGAAAAGAGGAAACTAATCTGCCTGAAGCAGCTCTGCCATCCCCCCACATCCTTGGCAGTTGAACACCGATTGTCAAACCTACCATGGGCAATGCAGGTTTCCTTTTGCCAGCGTGGCATGGAGTGAAGGGGAAGTTTGTGCTCCTCTGGTTCCCTCAGCTGACCAGGAAACCGTACCAGGAGCAGCAGGGAGGGCAGAGGTTAGTGGAGTCCTCTGTGCTGGGACTGTGGGACCGGGACAGGGCAAGGGCAGCAGGAAGGAAAGATCAGCTCATGCAGCAAACACCGCCCACACTGGATGCATTCAACTCGGTCCTTAGAGATAAATGTTAGAGAGACAAAAGCACCATTAGGAACCAGGACATTGGACATGTACTTTAGAGTTCTCATAAAGTCGGCAGACAGTCACCATGAGGAATGCGCTGTAAGAATTTCCGATGAGGTTTATTTTGTCCCCCAGCCCTTTGGTTACCACGGTTTGTTTTGGTTTTAGCAGAGCTAGTAAAAAATACATTTATCTTGCTACACAGTGATTTGACAAGAGCGGAATACTGGTCCTGAAATCATGTTATTAAAGCATTTTCTTTTTCTGTGCTTTTGGAGGGATTTTGCATTAGCCAAAAAAAGGATGACAAGTGTTGTCATGACCAAGTTGTAGGATCATATTAACGTGACAGTGGGTCTTAGTGGTATTTGTAAGATGTTGGTATGGCCATTTTGTCTACCACAGTGTTCTTTAAACAGCCTTTCTCCAAATGGGCATATCGTCTTTCAGCCTTACAGAAATCAAAAACAGAAAGTGACAAGCTTTCACACCAAGTGAGACTGTGTATCTCCACCATCCCGTTCTCTAGCTTCTGATATTTACAGCCATCACCCAAGAGGGTAGAGCTGTTATTTTGACACATAAATTGTACCTTGGGCTCCTTCGAAAATGTTCTCTTGTTCCTTGTCAAGTTTGCATTGAATATTGAAGATGGAAGACCTTGGTTTTTACAGGTGTCATATTCCAACTCCAGATTAGATTCTATGTGAGAATATTGTAAATAACTCAGTAAACATGTATGAAAATTGAACATGTAACAATTCAACTTCCTTTTCATTTTAGGCATTAGAATTCATAGTCTTACTTTCTTACCTTAATCTGATTACTATATTAGAAGTATCCAAATGACTTTACATTTAGCTATCAAGTATTTCTTTTTTTAAACATTGCATAGGTGTGCTTCAATTTGTATAGTTAATGAAGGAGCAAAGAGTGAAGTGCATAGTTTTACAGAATGTTTTATGTTTGTGTTTCCCTTTAAATTCTCCTTAATTTTTTTTAAAAAACAGCTCTGGTGGCTTAATGTATTCCATTATACTTTCCTTTTCTTTGCACTGTACTGAGTCAAGAGTTTCGATTTTAAAGCCTCTGTTACTTAAAGTTTATGGTTTTCAGTAGTGTTGCATTTGGATGATGGTAGATGGTGACAGTAGATCTAGGGTCCTGGTAACATCCTGAAGATTTGGAACTCAGGGCTTTTCTTCATCTGCTTTGCTCAAGACTGAGATGTTTCAATGGATATACTTTACTTCAGCCCTGGATGATATCTGTGAATGTGTTTCTGTAGAAAATGATGTCATTTTAAAAATCCCATCATGTTAACCTAGGGTCTGCTATCATGTTTTTATTATCTGGAATTTCTTGCAGAATAGAAATTATCACCTTCTTATGTAATAGTTTCAGAAATTTTAACAAACCATAAAAAAAGTTGGGGGGTAGAGAGAATATTGAATTATTAGGTGGTCAAGTAGTGTATAATATGACATTTTCACTTAACTGTTGACAATTGGCAGCATGAAGAGTGTAACCAGTGGAAGGGGTGATTGATGTAGGCATAAGGAAGAAGAAATGGGTTGTATAATCTCTGCTCTTCTCTTCTGTTGACATGCTCAAAGGCTGGCTATACTAAAGATTGATTCCAAGAATTAGAATCAAATGTAATCATTGTTAGTCCAGTATTAAATATTTCCTTGACTTCCTTACCATGGTGGAGTACGAGGAATCTTATTTAGGTGGGCTGTGGTGGGTCAGCATAGGGACAGAGCCATAGGGAGGCACAACTTCTCTGACTTCTTGTGTATTTGATGTCTGAAGAACACAGTTAGGACCTTTTTTCCTTATCAAGTGTCTCATGATGTGGTGTGTCAGAGCTCTCAGTGGCTCTTACAATTCTCACTACAGCGACCTAAACCATTTGTCAGGAGACACCGTTGTTTTGCATTCAGTGAAACAGAAAGGTGAGTATGTGTGTATTTGTTCTGGAAGGATACCATAGTGCCAGTTTGTTAGCAATTTCCTATAATCTGCAACCAGTCTTATCTATGCAACCCCAAATATTTTGGGATCCAGAGTCTTGAGAATGATCATTATTGTTATCTGACAGCTGCATAGGGGCGAGACAAACAAAACAAATACAATGTTGAGAGCCCTGGGCCTAGACAGCTATAGCCTCACTGTTGTGTCTGGCATTCACTGCTACAAACAACACAAATCATGTGTTTTATATCTTGAAGTCATCACTCAGCCCTGCGTTTTCTCATTTCTGTGTCTTTACTTAGATCATAAACCTAGGATTTCCTCTTCCCTGCTTATCTAAATCCTACTCCTCTTTCAAGGCCAATCTTAAGTGGCTTATCTTCCGCGAAGAATTCTCAGACTGTTTGAACTCATGGTGGTTCCCGTTTTCTCGGAGCTCATAGTCATTATCAATTATACCACTTTAGACTATTCATCAGGAACTGCCATGTGTACCTTTATGTTCTTTTGTAGTTGTTATTTGACTGTCATTTTCATTAACTTCTCAAGCAGGTATGCGTTATCTCCTCAACCCAGACATGGGGAGCAGGACAGTATATCCAATCATATTTTGTGTTGTCTGCATAATTATTCACGTCCCGTATTCATGGCAGGGGTTGTTATTAAGCATGTATTGGTTAACTGATTATAAGACAGTTGTGTGCAGACAGTAGGCCTCACTATTCTGTTATAGCTCGTTTGTCCTGCATGTTGCTAGGCACAGAGTAAGTTTTGTGCTTTAGTCTCTGTAAGTACACAATGACTGGCTGACCCACTGGGTCCACAGAAACACACATTCATGCTTCTCATTCTGTATATTTAGTGTGCCTTGTGCCCTGCTTGTGGAAGATACTTCAGACATATTAATTGACTTACTCATCACAGTAGCCCTCTGAGTTAACTGCTGTTATTTATATTTTACAGATGGCTAAGGGACTTAGAGGGTTTGAGTAGCCTGCCCAGATCTCATGGCCCATGGAACCTGGATTTGAACACAAGTCTGAGTGACTCTCTCAAGAGAGAGTTTTTATCCCTCACTATTTTCCACTCTACTGAATTCTTACTACATATATGCCATGCTTCAGTTTTTTAGTCATTCCTATCGCTGATTAGCCACAGTTTTGTGTGCATACCTTTCTTTCTGAGTGAGTCATCATTTTGGGCATAGAACTGGGTTGGGACTTATAGTCAGCAACCCAGATTTATCTATCATATTCTCCATCAGAGGAAAGTTCCTATCAATGTAAATAGGGGTGGGTGGCGAGTTATTTTAAAAGGCTGATATATCACAGAGAAAAAAATCCTGCTGATGAAGAGAGGGAGACCCTCCCTCTCCCAGCCCTTCACTCTTACACCACACATCACACTCACACATCACACACATCACATACATCACATTCACACATCTCTCTCACACACACACACACACACACACACATCTCTGGGAGCAAAAAGTAATAGAGTATTACTTTTAGTGCAGTGCAATAAGATTTTTCTTTACTCACTTTCAATGTTATATTAGCTTTCTCTGGTAAAATGAAGAAGCAGTTTACACCTGTTGAGGTAATTTCTGCATCAGATGTGGGTTTCTTTATGCTCCATCGTGATTGGCCAGTTGCTTTGTAGTGAAGGAGTTTGCACTTCAGCTAAGCCTGGAAAAATGTCTCCGCTCTTTCTACTGGGTGTGCCACCCCTTTCAGCTGTTCGAGACACAGGATGTGAGGAGGAATTGTTTAACAGTTACAGCATGGGGTACATTCTGACATCAGGTGTCAGGGGTTCTATTCTTGGTTTTGTTTCTGGACTCCTAATTTAGGGTGAGGATTATTTTCCCCTCAGTGTCCTCATCTGGGTAATGAAGAAGTAGTCCAGGACAGTATTTTTGCAGCCATTATTTGGATTTACATGATCTCCTTTTGACATTCTCAAGTCAACACTGCTTTAAGATTTAAGACTTTTATGCCACATCTGAAGGCACAAGGGAGTCAGTTGAGCCATCAGAGAAATCTGGTTTGTTGTGTCTTCCTCATTTATTTTGATTAGTCTGAGTTACCAGATCATTTTCAAATGGCTGTGCATCAAGGCTCACCTGGGAGCTTGTAAACATAGTGGTGCTCGGCCCATAAGAGGCCGGATCCACAGGGGAAGGCCCCAGTAGTTCAGATTTTCAGAGTTCTTCCCAGGAAAGCATGAAGCATACTAGTGATAAGGGCATCTGGGTTGCACCATTAACCAGCTCAAAAATAGTTCATTCAAAATTTCCTCATGACTATTTCATTATTTTGTTATTAGAGTTGATAGTTTTAATACATAAAAATAGAGGATAAATAATAATATTTTATATATAAGTAAAATATATAGTATAGATAATAGTCCATTAATACTTAAGAATAGAAGATAAATAATAAATAAAAATAGTTATATTTGAATTTCTGATAACACATATTCTTGCATACATATGTCCCAGGCAATATTCAAATCTTATTTTATCTTATTTGGCAATGCTTCATGCCATAGAGCCAGAAAAATCTCAATTCTTTTACAAAAACTAATGCTGAGAGGTCACAGAGGACCTTGAGACAGAGGGTGTGTGGAGGCTTTGGTACTGCCCATTAAAATGTATTCTGCGTCCTTTTGAGAACCATTACACTGGACATTTGGAGATGCCTTTTTAATTTTTGGTTCCATTTCTTCTCTTTTTGTTGCATTTTGCCAGTGCAGCGTTCAATTTTATTTCTTAAATAAACAGAAGATTTTTTTTTAGAGTGCCAAGGAATTTAACCACATGCTCCTATTAAGTCATCATTTCATACAGAAATTTGTTACACATTTTCTTGTGGATACTGCCACCTTCTAGATTGCAAAGTATCTTGATGTGAGGCGTGTAAGAAATCTAAGACCTCCTCAGTGGCCAATTTGTTGTCTTCACAAATAGTTATTCTTTCAAATAGAATATTCCTTACTGGCTTTAAATTGTACTTCTTTAGGCTCCTTTGGAAAAAATTTACCCAGGACATACCAAACAAGGTAGGAAACCAAGGCATTGGCCATTGCTCAAGAGCAAACCAGGTCAGAACCAGCAAAGCCAGGATTCATTGCCACTGAAATTGATCTCTGGGTACCCCCCACAGTTACTACAAACTGACTCGGCAAAAAAGGCCTGGGGCCATTCGATAAGCAAATATTTTTGCTTTGGCTTTTATTTAATACGTTTTCAAATGTGGTTTTCTAGGCCTCTAATAGGCACACTTATCTTGTGAATACGGCACATACCAGCACAGAGTCTGCAGTGGCGGTTGTGATTGTCAAGGATCTGCTGCTTCTGGGTACTTTGGGGTGGAATGTGGGTGGATGGAATAATGGCTTTGGTGACTGAGAACCACATTCCTCTGTGTCTGCAGCTGAGGGCAGTTTGATTAGTTCTTAAACTATTTGTCTCATACTCAAAAATATCTACCAATACTTCTGATTTTCCACCTTAAAATATTGTTGTCGAAGGAATGAAGGGGTTCTGCAGCTCAAAAACGAAGTGTTCCCAAATGTACTTACCTTTTTGGTAAGCACATGTTAGGTCCGACCTGGGGAAATAAAACAGTTCTCTGTGTTGGCTCAGGCACCGTGGAAATCCCAGGCAAAGGGTAGTCAGTGGGGAACTGAGATGAACACTTTGCTTCCCTGAGGCTCCAAACCACTGTTTTCTACAACGAGCACTGGAAATCCTTCCCTCAACTGCACTTTTTTCCCATAGGTCAAATGGACTAATGAATAAAGAACAATGGGCAGCAATTTCAACCTCAGTGAGAGCTGCAGAGAGTGAAAGAGTTTAGGAGGGAAGACAGAATGGGCCTAGCTTTGTTGCCCTTCAGCCAGCTCCTGAAGGAAGCCCTAGTCTACAGCTAAATGCCTTCACGTCTGTGCGTCAAATATTCATCTTTAAAGAAGTGATAATGCCACTTACTTGGCTGGGCTGTGGAGAAGATTAAAGCAAGTAATATGTGTTAAGTGCCTAGCACAATGCCTGGGAGGGGTATAGCTTTTAAGGAGTTCAAGAAACCTTAATTCCCTCCTGCCTTTAAAACTCCATTTGTGAGGGTATATTCTAGAATTAGAAAGGGTGCTTATTGCACTAACTCATTAAGAGATTATTCATGGACTTGTTTATTTATATGCTGTGTTTCCTCTGATTAATAACCTACTTTGGAGCTCACTGTGACCAAACATGAGGTAAAATGATCTTCCTTTACTCAAAATGTGTGCTGTATTTGAAATTCTGACTGACAGTGGCAGCCTCAAAAACTCATGACCTCAGTCATCCGGGTTTCTTTCAGCTCTGGTGCTGTTTTAATTATAAGTATTTACTTTCTTTTTTCCTTTCGTGGCAAGAGCTGTGTATTTCCATCACCATAGTTATCTTCTGATGCCTCAAAGTATTTGACTGTTTTCTTTTATTTAGGCATAAAGGCAGAGACATTATAATTTGTCCAAAAGTATTTGCTGTCTCCAAACAGTAGACAGAATGGCATACGTTTATGAAGTGCTAAAACATTACCATTGTTTTGTGTTTGGTGCTTGCAAACTGGGAGATTTACATGTTATTAAAAGCTTTCAACACCTTCTTTTCTTCCTTTGAAAAATAATCAGCATATTGCTTGCCTCCAGCATTCTTTTAAGGAAAGCCAAAGACAGTGTTTTTCAATTTCTGAAAATCTAATTCCAGATGCAATGGCATTACACACTGGTTGGACCTTTTAGGGGTAAGTTAACAAGCTCTCTGTCCTATTTGTTTTCAAACCATTTCAGATTTGCAGCTCTCCATATTAAAACTAGTTGCTTGCTTGGTGGTGGAAATATTCTATTGCATTGGAGAAAAGGTATTGTAGACACACCTTGAAAGTATTCCAAGTCTACTTGAAAGAGCGCTGACATTCAGCCATCAGAGGGGAGCAGAAATTCTGCTGGCAGACCCAAATCTTTGACATGAAATTCACAAAATGCGCACATGTTTTGTATTTTTATTTAGAAAAAGTGGAAAGCCAGTTCTGCCCATGTGTGCTCCTGATCTTAAATACTGTTATTCTTCTAAATATAGTTTGGGACATTTGTCAGTGAACTGTGAAGCTATTGTTAAAAATAAAATGGAAATTAAAACCTCAAAATAAACGAAGACCGATTTGTAATGCATTACCACTTGCGGTTTTCACTTGGGGTTGGTAAATCTGAGGCCCATGGAATCCCATTGTGGGGGAACCCTATTTAAATAATATAGTAAAAGGCTTTTGAATCTTATAATTCTGGTGGCTACTTTTGCATTTGAGTAGAAACCTACAAAGCTGGATTGATTTTTCAAAAACGTATTTTTATAGTTTGTCAATATATATAAAAATGGAGGAGAGGAAGTGAAATGATTCATTTTAGATGACAAATGAATCCATTTTCCCCTGCAGTGCTCTTACAAAATTCCTGTTGACATTAAAGTTAAGCACAGGCATGAAGGGGAGAATTCTAGTCACAGACTCACTGCTGCTGTCTCTAAAAGGAAATGCATGGATTTTTGTTAATTCCCTGCAGCCATGCTCGCTTTCAAGACTCTGTTTTCTAGGCAGTCTCCTCTCTTTCAGTTTGGCTATTAGCCTCTGAGGACTATGCCCTACCTTCAATGTGTGTTTTCCTTTTGTTGTTGTTGTTGTTGTTGTTGTTGTTTTGAGACAGGGTCTCACTGTGTTACCCAGACCAGAGTACAGTGGTGCCATCATAGCTTGTTGTAATCTGGAACTCCTGGGCACAAGTGGTCCTCTTGCCTCAATCTCTCAAGTAGCTAGGACTACGGAAGAGCAACACTGCACCAGCTAATTTTTAATTTTTAAATTTTTTTTTGTAGATCTGGAGTCTCACAGTGTTGCCCAGGCTGGCCTCAAACTCCTGGCCCCAAGCGATCCTCTGGCCTTGGTCTCCTAAAGCACTGGGATTACGGGTGTGAGCTACCACACTAGGGCCTGATTTAATTTTTTTTTTTTTTAACTGTCAATAGGGCTTGTGCGAGAAGGTCATGAACAGAGTTTGGCCTTTATTCAGCAAATGGCTATCACTGTCTGTAGAGATTGTGTCAAACTGAATTGAGCAGGAAGAGGCCCAATCTTGCATCCAGTGCCACCTTTTTGTTGTCACCTGTGCACAAAAGGACACCCAGTTTGTTGTTTAAAAAAAAAAATACATTGGCTCCTGTGTTTTAGCCCCTAGTTCTCCATGTAGCCATTTGGAGAGCTGCTCAGTATTCTCCTGCAACAGTTTTTGTGTGACTCGTGCCAGAGCAAAAAATCACAGGCTCACTATATTAACTAGGCAGTGTAAAAGCATATTGCAAACATTATTATCAGAAGAGAACAACTTTATAAGTCTATAATCATTTTGAATACTAATGGCAGCAATAACAACGGTAACCGATGGGTGATAAACCGAGGACGGATGGCTAAGTGGCTGTCTTGGAGAAGTCAGCTTATAAATCAGAGGCAGAGCGGAGGGAAGGAGGACAGGCCTGACTTCAGGACACAGCTTTCAACCCCCGACACAAGCAAAGAAAATAGTCTTCGTAGCATCTTGGGGAGATACGGGTTGAGGGATGTAATAAACCTCTTTTAAGGAACTTTCTGATTTTTTCACATATTTACTTTATGTACCTCAACCCAGGGGGCATTTTTTCACAAAAGGAGTAATGCTTCAAATTGAATCAATGCGCACACACACACACAAAAATCACAGGCAGCTCTATTGGATGGTGAAATATGGCTGCCTTGTCGTGGGAGGAGTTAATTGAGTCTCATTGAGACCTGGATGGCCATCCCTGCTTCTCTAACCGGAAGGCACTCCAAAGGCTGGAGATGTCTTGCAAACCTGGGAACTATTTGAGCAGCAGAAACACATCTCTCCCAGTTGGAATCTCAACCTTCTGATCCGCCTCAGCACCCCTGATAGAAATCAGCTTTGGGAAAACACTTTGAATTCTTGTTTTGAGACGACCGGTAATCTCTGTTCGTCTCCCACCCTCCCCTATGGATAAGGTCCTCCTTTCTGCCTGCCCTGTTGGATCTTTGTTTCTCCTTTCCCCGGAAGCTGCCTTTGAAGTCAGTGGGAGCTGTGCAGTGGGCTGGTGAGAGTGGGAGGCTGGAGTCGGGGAACCGGGACCAGATGCAATCCATGCTGCTTAGTGGGATTACGGGTTTCTCCTTCTCCTTCCTTTTTATATATTTATTCTTATTTTGAAATGTGTGTCTTCTCTTGGCTAAAATAAAGACCAGGGGAATTGGTCTGGCTTTAAAGAACCCACTGGAGCCATTTTATTTATACAGAGTTGACTGTGACAAGCAGCCACCAACAAAGCCACGAGTACCAGAATTTGGAAATTGGACATAGATCCATTTCATTTATGCTTAGGTTATTTGGGAGAGGTGGGGAAGGGCTGGAAAGTGTCAGAAAATTTATAAATGAATCCTGCTGTCCTCTCATTTCTAGTGTCTCGTTTTCCAGCCACTTGGGGCAAATTAATTTGCCTCTCAGAACCCCAATTTTCCTTATCTGTAAAATGGAAATAAAATTCTTAGTCCATGGGGTTGTTTTGAAGATGCAAAGACTGATATTCTTAAGCACTTTGCGTAGTTTCTGGTTCATTTTAACTGCTTAATAATTTGAATTCTTTATCATTATCCAGACTGTATTTATGAGATGGCAAGTTTCCACTGAATATGTAATCAGGGCTTAAAGGGCAGAAATGACAGGGCTGTCGTTAAAAGCAATGCCACTGGGATACCAGTGAATACTTCTTTGTGAATATGTCCACCAATACTCTAGATTGTGTCGCGGGGGGGTCATTCCGTGCACAGGGTATTGGAATTTCTTTCTTTTTGAAGTAAGTGGTTATCCAAAGGGGTTGATGCCTGGGTCATTTGGAGATTTGTCCTTGAACATTTCTCCAGTCTGGCTTGGGTTGTCTCAGTTTTGTCACTCAGATTTGCATCTTGTCTTTCTTTCTGTGTTTAGTTGTTTGGATTTCTCCCAAAGTATTTGTGGCTGAAATTCCTTTTGGACTCTGAGCTGCCTTTTTTACATAAGCTTTGGATTGGAATCAATAGAATGTCAAGATGCCAGGCACATTCAGCCTAATAGCAGGTGGGTGTCTGCTGGACAGTGTGCCTGGTTTGCCTGACAGTAGCAAATTTAGGCCAGAATTAATGAGCCAGGAAAGGTACTGTTGGTGTTGCAAGATTTTTGCAGTTTTCAGAAATAATTTTGTTTTTCCCTTTGAATGGGATTTTCAGAAGTTTTCAGAAGTAATTTTGTTTTTCCCTTTTAATGGGATTACATTTGCAAAACAAGTTTGTGTTCATATATGTGCGAGTGCATGCATGCTCCTTTTTTATAATACCTTTATGATGGCATTGAGCCAATTTATTTTTAGAAAATAATATTCACATATACCTAAAAATCTGGTTCATAAACCTTAATAGAGTTTCGTTAAAGTTAACGGTTTGTCTTAGTCTGTTTAATGTTCAAAGAGAAGAAAACACCCAAAAGTGAAGTGAATTGCTGAAGTTTTTTGTGTACACTTATTAGGACATATTCCTGCTATATGAAGGGCTATCGTCAGAAAACAATCAGTCAGCAGAAAGCCAGGTCATGTGGGCTGCTGAGTAAAGGAAATGGGTGTACAGCCAGACATTCCTGTATTTCAATCTTGCTTCTGCTATTTAGAGGATTGAGAAAAATGCCTGCCTTTTGATTTTCTTTTTCCTCTGGGATTTTACTTATATATCAAGGAGTAAAAAAAGAAAGCCTTCATTTATCTAGGTACTTTTAAAGAATAAATGTGGAAATGCAAGTAAAATACCTGGTGTACGTCCTAGGCATTCCAAAAATAGTGGCATTCTGGCTAATCCGAAGAGATTAGAGTAGAAGTCCATAGTGATGATTCGTGTTTCTGTCACGTTTTATATATTAGCTGGCCTTTTTGTTTTTCTTATTCTCTATCTTGCAACAGGCATTCTCTTATTTCGGCTTTTAATTTCTAACATAAACTCAACTCTGAAACCCATGCCTTCTAATTGTTGACCACGGATACCCTTGAAATTTGCACCACCTCCCACAGTGGGACAGTATTAAAACATCCTGATCTAGATTTGGGCAGAGGATGAATAAAATGGAAATGAGGCTTATGCAAATTAGCTTCCCATTTGTTTGGAGATGGTCGAGGGCAGCAGCAGTCCTTGAGTCTTCCAGATTCTGGAACAGAGCAAGCAGTGCTCTGAATGACAAGCCCGTGGTTCCACATGGCTCATAACAGGATACCACTTACCCCCAGAGAAGACTGACCTCTATATTTAGTGGTCAAAGAAAGGAAAATAATTGTTTGATGGTACCGTAGAGTCCTAGTTCAAACCGTTTAGAAAACTACCACATCTCCACTTCTTGGACCAATATGGCGGTGGCTCCCTTCCCCTAGGTTCACGGTCTGAGTCTTCATGGGCCTTCATAGCACAAGTAAAAGAATATTAATGTTAGAAGTTGACTCCAGAATGAAGACTTCCATTTTCTTCCGGAATAAAAGATTGAATTATCTCTCTAATGTAGTAACATTATATACATTCTTCTTACGAAGTTTGTTTTACAGTATTATTTTAAACTTATAGCAATGGATTTTATATAATGAAATTATTTTTATTCAGGGAAAGTGTGTACTTGTTTATGGGGCTTATGAGATTGGCACCCCAAAGTTCTTGACCCATATTTCATTTGAGTAAAACTTGGTGTGATGTGTGGAATCATTTTGTAGTGTTATTTCTTAAGATCTTTCCACCCACAGTTAGGAAGTGTGACACATACGAGTCTATGTCATTTCATTTCAACTTGGGTCTTACTTAGCCTTTGAAAGGATGAAATCTTGACTATGGTTGACAGCTGTGTCTGTAAACATGGGTGCAGTCTGGTATTAACTTTTATCTTTCCATACAGTGAAGGGCATGGAACAGTACCACTAACAATGGGAGGTGCTTACATAATGTTAAATGCCACTCTACAATCTGTGTGCTATAGAAGGTTGAATCCATATTCTGATCCTGCTCTTAGATCCTGTAGATTGGTGGTAAGGCAAAAACAAATGGAGTGTTGATAGAATTCTGTTGAGTTGCCGTATGAGCATTATTTTGATACATATGAAACACAACCTTGTGATTATATGATGTATGTTTGTGTATGCATGCAGGGTGTAGTTGTGGTTTGTTTCAATTTACGAACATCTATGAAAGTGACAAAAAGCTTGAATGGAGATCCTAAGGAAGAGGTAGAAATTACTTGTTCAGTAACTCTTAGAGGTCTTTTTCAATACTACTCATTGATTGCTATGTGTACTTAGTGTTTGTTTGAGGCATTGTAGCAAAGTGGTCAAGAAGTCTAGAATTAGGCCAATCAAAGTTTAAATCCTCGAATTTATTAGCATAGATTTTGGGTGCATTATTTATCCTCTCTGGGATCAGTTTCTTCATCTGTGTAATGGGAGTAACTGGAGCATCGACCTTGTAATGCTACCGTGTGAATTAAACGAAGACATCTCAAATAAGGTGCCTGGTACGTACTTAGGCACTCAGTAAACCATAGCTATTGCCATTATAATCATTACTATAATATGTGTAATGGGAATAATAATTAGTCCATCTTATGGACTAATATAGTCCTTGTGTGGATTACATGTCTAGTTGTTTTTATTATTAATTTAGGATGACAGCACCTAATTTTGAGAGTTGTTAAGTAGTGGCTAGCAAAAAGGACCTATTTTATAGGAATCTGTGTATGTTGGAGATATATATATATATATATATATATATATATATTTTTTTTTTTTTTTTTTTTTTTTTTTTTTTTTTACTATGTATTTTTATAATTTTCTGCCCCATTGTTTGATTTCACAGCTCTGGAGGTTCAAGCTAAGCTACCTCCCCACTCTCCTCTCCCCGTCCTTATCTAAAATAGAAAGCCATCTGAAAGAAAAGAACCTAGGGAAAATTCCCATGTGAGAAATGAAATTGTCCTTGTGAAGGGTTAGGGCTCTAGGAACTGTGTGCAGAAAATCGTTGAAAGATAATCTTTATAGGATGCTGAAAATTACTGGCAGGGATCAACTCTGAAGGTTAAATTGTCTCTCCCAGCGCTTCTAATAGGAAATACAAGGGAGCTTTATTTCTTTATAATGTCCACCTTCATTTTCGTATACTGTGTTGTAATACTCAGAGAAATAAAGATAATGGAAAAGAAAAGGTAAAGTTCATTCATTTTGTTCAATCAGAAATTAGAGAAACACTCTTCACCCACTCAGAAGCCTTGCATGCAGCTGGTGTGCTGAAGTGGCCAGATTTCCCCTAGTTGTAGCTGTCAAGGAGTTAATCCATTGAGCCACTGATGAGCACTCTGTCCCATGAACGGAATTCAAATGTGGATTAAAGCAATGAATTTTAGGAGCAGAACGCTCCTATTTTGGCAAGAGTTACTTAAGCCCAAGTACTTCCAGAATTAAGCAGTAGATGCTGTGGAGGGATGCTCCTAGCACAGCGCTGGACTCCTACAGGATAAAGTCAGGATCAGAGCTCCTGGTCTGCTTGAAGAATATTCCCTCAGGGCATTGTGCAGGGAAGGAGATACAACTTACTTTATGTAACGTGGAGTGCTGCATGTTGATTGCCATGCCCTAGAAAGAGCAGAGGCAGGAGCCTCCTGAATATCAGGCAGAAGGAAGAGAAAATGGACTTTTCTTAAACTAATCAGAATCTGACAATGGATATATGGATGTTTTAAGAATAGGTGGTGGCTGAATGCAAAGGTGCACCTATAATCCCAGTGACTTGGGAGCCCGAGCTGGGAGAATCCCTTGAGCCCAGGAGTTGGAAGCCAGCCTGGGCAATGTAGCAAGACACTGTTTCTTAAAAAAAAAAAGAAGAAAGAAAAAAAGAATAGGTAGTGATTGGCATTAGTGTTTTGATCTGCCTCTGTGGTGCAGTGGACCATCTTTATTCTTGCAATAGGATTTCTTTATTTATCCCTCAGAGAATATAGGCTGCCTCACTTCCTCACCAGTGAGTTTGCAGGCTCAGGAAAGCTCTACAATTAAATTGCTCTATTGTTTTAACCTCTCTGTTGAAGCACTGGCGAACTAGGGCTCCTTAGCTACTTGCCTAGCAAAATGAACAAGTTGATTAATATTTGCACAGTACTAGAAAATGCCTTTTGTGAATGAGATGTGCACATATGGCTGCATAATATTGACTCAATACATTGCACTTATTTCCTTGTTTAAATCATTAGCAAAAGAAATCACATAAAAAATGCTGAAAGGTATAAAGACAAAAATGTGATGGCCAATCAAAGCTGTGAATGGCCTTTCTTATGCTGCGTCTTAATTCTGTATTTCTGTAAAGCAGTAGGCATTGAATGCCTAGGTGGAGTGGCTCAATACAGTCAGATTTTGAGGTTTTTCCATAGACATTCTGCGGTTCTTTCTCCCCTTGCTGTCTTTCAGGACATGACAGTATGCCCCACAGAGCCACAGAGGACAGACATCCTTCTCTGGGCCTCCATGCCTGCTCCTCTGCAAACAGGGCAGGTCCTGCCTGGGCTGAGCAGAGGATCACATCCTGTGCCGTTGCTGGCTGCCCCTGCAGATGCTGGCTGACACAAGGATCTAAGTGGTGCTGAAAGCTGCTTTATGAGCCTTGCAGAGGCGGTGTGCATGTGTGCAGCTGCACATCTGCGAGAATACTGTTGGGTTCAGGCAACGCTGGCCCTACCTTAGCCAGGCCTTCTGTGTGGGAGCTATATGAGGCTTTTGTACTCCTGCTTACTTTTCATTGCAAATGGGGCTGTATCCAAAAGGCATAGAATGGGGGTGGGAGGCGGGTGGCGGGGTCGAGGGAAGGTAGGGATGATGGATAAAGATGTAAGAAGGATAAGGAGAGACCAGAAGCAGTCGAGGGCTTTTGTGGCATGAGGAAAGGATATTTAACTTGGCACCAAGAAATGGGGTGGCATTCTAACGCTGTCCCTGACCTACTGTGTGACCTGGAGGTCCAGTTTCCCTCTTTGTAAAATGGTGGCCTTGATGACTACCTACAAGGTTGGAGGTGGGAATAAGGGACCTAATGCGTGTCCAATCATCTGTCGTCATCACTCGATAAGCCTTTTCCTTTCGTGACCATCCATCTTCAGGTTTGACGGAAGTGAGGATCTGCCCTCTGGGTTGAAAGGTTAAGATGGTTTGCTCAAATATTTTATTTCTCTTATAAATCTCTCGCCGGTTTGGTTCATCCCAGACTGTTATTTTTCAGGGCAGTATCTATATGGTCACTGTGTTCAGGCCACCTTCCCCATTTCACAGGGCCCGGCAGTGTTCAGTTATACTGATAATACCAAAATTATCTTCATTTTTGAAAATGTATACCTTTTTATTTCTGATCATTAATGTAAAGTAAGTGTATTGTTGATAATTTGGAAAATCCAAAGTTAAAGGATACAATTACTAGTAATTATAATCTCAGCACGTAGAAAGAATCGTGTGTGTGTGTATTATATGCATGTGTGTGTGCATAGAGGACATTCTATTTGCATTATATTTCTTTATTATTTAGGGTTGTTGATACTGTAAAATAAAGGTTTTTTTTGAGAATGAAGATGGGTGAACCTTGTTTTTCTCATATTTAACTAAATCTAAATGACAGGATATTTTGGTAAAAGGAGATATAAAGCTACAAGGGCCCTTGTGGCACCTGCCATGAGGTCTGTCTAGGTGAACAGCCGGGTAACCAAAGATGAGCAGCAGAATTTTCTGTTCTTGAAGATGTTCTGCAGGAGTAGTGATGCACCAGAGGATAATGATAGAAGATATTTTGATAATTTATTCTTCGGTATTCGTTCTACATACTTTTAATTAAGTATGTATATTTTTAGTTAAATGTATATATATAATTAAAAGCATATATTTTAATGAAATATATATTTAAATAAAATAAATATAAATGAGCATTAAAATATATGCTTTTAATTATATATACACATTTAACTAAAAGTATATATACTTAATTAAAAGTATGAAATATATATTTCATTAAATAAATATATATTAATTAAAATATATATTATACTTAAGTTATATAAGCTATATACAATTTTTATATAGTCAGTGTATATATATTATATTTTTATATAATCAGTGTATATATAATACATATATACACCCACACACATACACATGTATGTGTATATATTACATGTTAATATAAATATGATTAATTCTAACAATTCCATGATACATAATTATTTTATCTTCATTTTACAGAAGAGGAAAAGAAGCCACAGAGCGGTTAGTGAAGTAGCTTGCCTATAAGTCACACAGCAGTAAGCACTGGAGTCAGGCTTCAATTCCAGGGCACTCTGGAGTCTGAGCTTTCTTATCTACTCTGCTTACTGCACTGACAATACTGATAATAAGAAACAATGCTCAATCAATAACATACAGTTTTCATTTGTGGAAAACGAATAAGTTCCAGAGATTTGCTGTATGACATTGTGCCTATAGTTGACAGTACTATATTGAACACCTAATTTGTTAAGATGGTAGACAGCATATTACTGTTCTTACTATAATAAAATGAATACTTAAGAAAGGATACTTAAAATTGGTGTTTTATAATCATGATACAGCTCACTCATATTTATGTGCCAATTCTCACACAGTTTAGAATTTGAAAATATGGTATTTTGATATATATGTAGATATATGAAGTAAATATATATGTACACACACACATACATCTCAAAGTAAAAAGGAAAAAATTAAAAAGGTCTTCGTTTAGATTTTTGTTTTGGCAACTGAAATTTTAACGCCAATCAGGCAGATTCTCAAGGGCATGGTAGATATGGAATCAGTTTAGTCATGATCCAGTCATTTGTAGTGGGGTCATGCTGTTTCTCAAAGTCAGAAGAAAGAATTTCACATCCAAAAGGTTGACATGGGAAGATAAGCTAGTTCTCATTGAGCTTAGGTGGAGCTGGTTTTCCTTTATAGACCACTATACATTCTCCTGCTTGGCCATAGGGAAATTATATGCTATTTTATACACAATTATATATTACTTTCTACAACCAGTATCTAACTTGATATTTAGCCCTTGGCTGTATCTAAGACAAAGGTATTGCAATTGCCCATTTTACCATCAAACGAGGAAGTTTTGTTTTACTTTGCTTCCAAAATGGTACTTGAAAGCACACACACATACACACACCAGCACTTACATTCTTTTAGTATTTCAGGAAGTGGGCATGCGTAGGTTTTAGCCTTGAAACTGCTTTGTCGTCCAGTTTGTAACTGGCTAAGGAATGGAAAAAAAAAAAAAAAAAAGAAAGCAGAGCTCATCTTGATCATTGTAATTGGCACCGACAGCAGACACCAGTGTGCCAATAGCTCCAAAGAATTCCTACGCAAAAGCTACTTCAGCTGTCCGAGATTTTCCTGATTTGTTTTGTTTGTGCATTTGATGTATAATCTTGTGGTTTGGCCCTCCTCACCACTTAAAACAGAAAAAACATACTCAGTTTCTAGGTCGTTTTAACTGGAACTTGCTCTTCAAGTTCCAACTATGTCAACAAATTAAAGGACTTGACCATGAATTTTTTTTTTTTTCCTAAGGAAACACTTTGCCGTTCCTCAAACACTACCGCAGGTTCAGCAGACGCATGCAAGCGGCCTCTTTAGATGTGGTCACCGTTGACAGCTCAAAAGAACAAAATCAAAACCCTGAAGACTTTACATAAAAACTCATCCTTGGAAGAAGAGCTCGTATTTCAAAGATGATATTAATACGAGAATATTTTTTAACATCCTCTTTTAGCATAAATTTCTCATGATTAAATATTAGCCACAATGCTGTATTGTCTAATCACCTGGTTAGTAAGATGTCTGGAACTTTGGCATGGCGAATGATGAGGAAATGTTCTGGGGCACTGCTTTTATTTCAGCTTCTTTCTTATTGATGATGATGGGATTTGACAAAAATATTGTAGAACGAACCAAGTGTGACTATTTGAGTCCTGAATTTTATTTTCTTAATACTATTATACACTAAAATTAGTGCCTGTTTTTGTGGCCTCATATAGTTTCTTTCTTCTCCTCATATCTTGTTAAGTGAAAGACAGACACGCGTTAATATTACTAAAAACAATAAAAATACTTCCAATTCAATAAACATTTCAGTTACTGGGTAAAGGGCTTTGCTTGAATTGTCTCTTGTGGTACCCTCATCTACCCTTCAAGGTTATTGATAGTATTACTCAAATAAGACTTGGCCTTCTAGAAATTAAATGACTTGATCCAGGTCCTATCAGTAGCTCAGTTTTTTTTTGTTTTTTTTTTTAATTTTTTCTTTTTGTGGGTACATAGCAAATGTATGTATTTGTGAGGTACAGAAGATGTTTTGATGCCGGCATGCAATGTGAAATAAGCACATCATGAGAATAGGATATCCATCCTCTTAACAATTTATCTTTTGTATTACAAACAATCCAGTTATACTCTTTGAGTTACTTTAAAATGTACAATTAAGTTATTATTCATCATAGTCACACCGTTGTGCTGTCAAATAGGTCTTATTCCTTCTTTTTATTTTTTTTTCTACCCATTAACCACGCTCACCCTTCCTCCACCCCAGCCCCCTACTACCGTTCCAAGCCTCTGGTAATCATCTTTCTATTCTATATGTCCATGAATTCAATTGTTTAGATTTTTAGATTTCACAAACAAATGAGAACATGTGATGTTCGTCTTTCAGTGCGTGCTTTATTTCACTTAACATAGTGGTCTCCTGTTCCATTCATGTTGGATGGATGACAGGATCTCATTCTTTTTTGTGACTGAATAGTACTCCATTTTCTTTATCCATTCATCTGTTGATGGACACTTAGGTTCTTTCCAAATCTTGGCTATTATGAATAGTGCTGCAACAAACATGGGGGTGCAGATATCTCTTTGATATACAAATGACAAACATTTTCTTTCTTTGGAGTATATACAGTAGTGCAATTGCTGGATTATATGGTAGCTTAATGTTTAGTATTTTGAGGAACCTCCAAACTGTTCTCCATAGTGGGTGTACTGATCTACATTCTCACCAACAGTGTACAAGGGTTCCCTTTTCTCCGCATCCTTGCCAGCATTTTTTATTGCGTCTCTTCTACATATAAGGTATTTATTTATTTATTTATTTATTTATTTATTTATTTTTTGAGACGGAGCCTTGCTCTGTCACCCAAGCTGGAGGGCAGTGGCACGATCTCGGCTCACTGCAAGCTCCACCCCCCGGGCTCACGCCATTCTCCTGCCTCAGCTTCTCGAGTAGCTGGGATGACAGGCACCTGCCACCACGCCTGGCTAATTTTTTGTATTTTTAGTAGAGACGGGGTTTCACCGTGTTAGTTAGGATGGTCTCGATCTCCTGGCCTCGTGATCCATCCACCTCGACCTCCCAAAGTGCTGGGATTACAGGGGTGAGCCATCGCGCCTGGCCTATAAGATATTTTAACTGGGGTATGATGATATCGAAATGTAGTTTTAATTTGCATTTCTTTATTGATCAGTAGTATTGAGCACCTTTTCATATGCCTGTTTGCCATTTGTATGTCTTCTTTTGAGAAATGTCTATCCAAATCTTTTGCCTATATTTTGATTGGATTATTAGCTTTTTTCCTATAGTCATTTGATCTCTTTATATCTTCTTGTTATTAAGTCCTGGTCAGATAGACAGTTTACACATATTTTCTCCCATTCTGTGGGTATGTCTCTTCACTTTGTTGATAGTTTCCTTTGCTGTGCAGAAGCTTTTTACCTGTGATCCCATTTGTCCATTTTTGCTTTGGCTGCCTGTGCTTGTGGGGTATTGATCAAGAAATTTTTGCCCATACCAATGTCCTGGAGATTTTCCCCTAGGTTTTCTTGTAGTAGTTTAATTGTTTGAAGTCTAACATTTAAGTGTTTGATACATTTTTATTTTATTTTTGTATATGGCAAGAGATACAGGTCTATTTTTACTCTTATTCATATGAATATCCAGTTTTTCCAGTACCATTTATTGAAGAGACTGTCTTTTCCCCAGCATATGTTCTTGGCACTTTTGTCAAAAGTGAACACACTGTAGGTGTGTGGATTCTCTATTCTGTTCTATTGGTCTATGTGTCCGTTTTTATGCCAGTACCATGCTGTTTTGGTTACTGTAGCTCTGTAGTATAATCTGAGGGTAATGTGATTCCTCCAGTTTTCTTGTTTTTGCCCAGGGTTTTTTTTTTTTTTTTAACATAACAGTATGGACCTTTTGAGCTCTTTGTTGTAGGATGCTGAGCTGTGCATCGTATGGGATTTTGCAGCATTCATGGCTTCTACCCACCAAATGCCGGTAGCATCCCCAGTCAAGACTATCGAAAATGTCTCCAACATTGCCAGATTTCCTTGGGGTGGGGGCAGTGAGGCAAAACTGCCCCCGTTAGAATGACTTTGCTAGCCATGTGACAGAGCCTGGGAGTGCCCTAGATGAATTTCCTTCGCCTTAACCCATGTGCTGTATAATACCTGTCTTCTTGCCCTTCTGTTTTTTCATCTGAACATAAGAGTGTAGAACTTGAAAAGCAAATCGCTAATGCCTGCTTCTTCATCTCAATGATGGGTGAAGTGCACTGATAAATACTTCCTTCTCTCTTTGTGGGTATAGTAAATTAAAACTTGTGTAGAGATCCATGTATTGTGAAGGCAGTAACATTTGCACAGTATCATGCATATGGAGAAGGGACAGAGTAAGCGTTTTTTATTTCATTTTATTTTTATTTTTATTTTATTTTTTTGAGACAGAGTCTCGTTCTGTTGCCCAGACTGGAATGCAGTGGTGCTATCTCAGCTCACTGCAACCTCTGCCTCCCGGGTTCAAGCATTTCTCTGTCTCAGCCTCCCGAGTAGCTGGGACTACAGGCACCCACCACCATGCCTGGCTAATTTTTGTATTTTTATTAGAGACAGGGTTTCACCATATTGGTCAGGCTGGCCTCAAACTCCTGACCTCAGGTGATCCACCTGCCTCGGCCTCCCGATGTGCTAGGATTACAGGCTTGAACCATAGCATTTTTAAAATTGCTCACCTCTCTTTCCTAATTGTGTGCTTGGGATATGCAGTAGTTACATGTTCGTTGAGTCAGACTTCTAATCAATATTTCCTCTGAATTGCTGTGTGGCCTTGAGTGAGTCATTAAATCATTTGTGTTTCTTCTTTTTCTTTTTTGGGAAGCAAACACCATCTTCTACTGTAATATCTTTTACTTTTGACTTTGGGGGTAGCGTGATAGTAACTGCAAAACTCTTTGAAAGGAATTCCAAGACATCCAATTCATTGAAAAGCAAATACAGATTTTGGAAAAAGAAAGCATTGTTCATTGGAATTAATTTTGGAGATGAAACAGTTCATTTGTCAGCCATCAATATTTCAAATACGATAAGAAGAAAGCAAGGAGGTTGTAACACAACCCCTTTCCAAGCCATTTTCTCAGGGATAGACCCTTTCTCAAGCCTTGGAATCGCTGAGGATTGGGTAAATACAAAACCATTGTAGAGAAACTGAATGAAAGCACGCATCAGTAGTGACTGCATGTTGGTATCACCCATTCATTTCATAGAAGCTGAGGACACATCTTACCCTTTTCCAGTATAGATATGTTTGAAGTACATTGCCCTGTGGGAATGCCTTTCCCAGTCAGAAATTCTGCAATGGAAAAAAAGATCTGGCCTCCGAAGTTCTGAAGATGCATGGACAGCAGACACACCACAGCCCTGCCTCTTGCTCGAGGAAGTTACAGAGCAGGTTGTAATTAAGCACTTGAAATGTAACTTAGGTGAATCCTTAGGTGACTGGGAATCCCATCACCTCAACCCTGCAAAATAACCATCAGATTGCTTTTGCCAATTAGTATATGAAACAACTGAGAATATAACAGATCTCCATGTATCTAGGGCAGTAGTCAACTAAATGTTTCTTCTTAACTGCTCTTGATTTATTGAGTGACAGGTGTACATGGCTACCTAATTTATAAATGAGGTGGTGTTTTGTCTGGTGAATACATAGCATTTTTATCGCTTATTAAATATTTCATGAGCTAAGCCCTGACTCTTATAGATGTGGGGAATAGAGAGGCATTATGCTTATATAGAATGCTATATAGTTTTAGTATGCATTTATGTCATTGTTTTAAACACATAAGCAGTCAAGAAATGAATAACTCACTCCACGAAGTTGAAATTAACAAAGTAAATTACAAATTGACTTTAAAAGTGTCACATTAAATATTTTTTTACATAGTCGCTGATTTTACTCTGCCTCCAGTGGGTCATTAAAACAGATGTGACAAGAAGAAAACAAAAAAAAAATTTTATAAGATTTTTTTAAAAAAACAAGTGATAGGATAAAGATGGTTTTCTTGTGATGATAGAAGAGAAAATAGAAAAATAAGAAAATGTCCCCAGAGAAAGAAGGTGGTAGCTCCTCTTTCTTCTGCTCATTACATCCCAAAAACCACATCCTGATTCCTCTCCTAATCTGGTAGCAAATGGGCTGCAAATTGTGGGACAAGTGGTAAATGGAAACCTCTACTCTCCCTTCTTTTTCTATCAGATAGATAGAACTGGTTCAGATAGATAGAACTTGTAGACCATCCTGTTTGGTGATAAATATACGTCAACTCTAAGACCAAATGGGGTCTGGTATGTGCAAAGCAGTATCACCATTACTTGCCAGGTGAAAACCTGGAATCAGCTGGATGCAGTGGCTCACGGCTGTAATACCAGCACTTTGGGAGGCCGAGGTGAGCAGATCACCTGAGGTCAGGAGTTTGAGACCAGCCTGGCCAACATGGTGAAACCCCATCTCTACTAAAAATACAAAAATTTTTGTCAGGCATAGGATTGGTTACCTGTAATCCCAGCTACTCAGGAGAATCGCCTGAACCCAGGAGGTGAAGGTTGCAGTGAGCTGAGATTATGCCACTGCACTCCAGCCTGGGTGACAAGAGCAAAACTCCATCTCAAAAAAAAAAAAAAGAAAATCTGTACCTGTTCATACATTATACCATGCAGAGTATAATGGAATAGTCACAGCCGGAGGACATTCTACATTGTTGGCTTCATGTGCACAGGGCTTTCTTTGTAGTCATTCTATAATGTTTTCAAAATACATAAATGTTTAACACAGTATTTTCAAGTAGTAGTTTCAAATCAGTGAATTGAAAATGCAGAAAAGGTATCTTCATCTGTTGTACACTAAATATCAATTCACATTTGGATATGGGTAACCTTTCCTTTTTTTCCTTAGGCTGAGTAATTGCCACCAGGTTATACTGTTTCTTTAAGAACATTGAGGTTAACTACAAAAGAGAAAAGTAAACGGACATTTTGCTAGATGTTTATATCATTTTCCTAGATTAGCTTTTACTTTTTTTTTGAAGCTGCTTTCCAATGGTTAATTTTAGACTTTTCCTAAAATTTTCAGATTTTTCCCACAATGTCTGTGTACCCAGTTCTATGTGACTTTTGAAATTCCATGAAATTAACCACTATCTCTTGCACATCATGTTCAAACTCTTTTTCTCAGACCTCACCTTCTGGCTGCAGGGCTAGTAGGGTTAATTTAGAGCTTGTCACACCTTTCATACGACTCTTCCTTACATATGATTGAAATTCTGTTGATTTGGTAAGACTGAAAATGTGTTGTGCCCAAATCTGTAAGTGCCAGTAGGGTTTTGAATGTCATGTACTTTCTGAGGATAAGAACCAAGGTATTGTTTGGTATTTATAGTCTACTTCAGAGCCAGTGAATAATGTTTTACAAATTGTTGACTCTTTACATCATTGCCAACCTTCAACTATTTCTTTTGGCGATTTAGCATTGTTCATGTGACTCTTAGTTACCTGGACATTTTTTTCCCTTTAATTGAAACAATCTTGTACCTGGCTCTGAGCATTAAAGGTACTTAGCATTTGATTTTTTAAAAATTATATTTTTGTGTAATCCCAGTGCTTTGGGAGGCCAAGGCAGGCGGATCACTTGAGGTCAGGAGTTTGAGACCAGCCTGGCCAACATAGTGAAACCCCATCTCTACTGAAAATATATAAATTAGCCAGGCATGGGGGTACATGCCTGTAATCCTAGCTACTCCAGAGGCTGAGGCAGGAGAATCGCTTGAATCCAGGAGGCAGCAGTTGCAGTGCGCCAAGATCATGCCACAGCACTCCAGTTTAGGAGACAGAGTGAGACACCATCTCAAATAAAATATATATATATATATATACACACACATATATATATATGTGTCTGTGTGTGTGTGCCTGTGTGTGTGTGTATTTAAAATTCCTAGTCACCTTACATATTGTATATCCCATCATTTGTCTACTTACTTAGAATATTCAGGTCCCAGTATTTGTTAATAATTTGTTTTTAATTTCATTAAAATAAGTATTGTTTAATAATATTAAACATACACTAAGCATATAACATTTAACTGTTATTGTTTAAATATTAAATACTCTTAGTTAAGGGACAAGAGGAAAATGTTATGTAGGCTTTGATCAGTATGGCTGGGAAGGCCTGGGGATTTGCATTGTGTGTGGCGTGTGTGCACGTGTCTTTGAGTTTGGTTTTGTGTGAGTGAGTAGAACTTCATCAAATAGCTCCTCCCAGAAATGTGTGTGTACCTCTCCCTCATGCTTGTAAGTCTCAACTCACATACCCTAGGTGCAGCTTAGCTTGACCGTGACTATTTAAACCTTGGCCCTTTACCACACACTCTAAATTTCTCTTACCCCAGTAGGTGCTCAATAAACAGTTGAGAACTTTCTCCGTGAGCTCTGAAAGAATGAGGGTCTTTGGAGTTGTTTAATCTCACTCATTGGCAGTTGAGAAACACATATTTTGGTACCCTTGAATCTAAACCCGTCTCCTATTCAATTTTCCTATAATCCTCATAAAAACTAAAGTTTACTTAATAGAGTTGACTCTTGAAAAATGCTGGGATTAGGAACACAGACCCTCTGCACAGTTGAAAAATCTGCCGTTACCTTCTAACTCCCCAAAAATATAACGACTAACAGCCTATTGTTGAGTGGAAGCCTCACCGATAACATAGTCGATTAACACATACTTTGTATTTTATATGTGTTATTGACAGTATTCTTACAATAAACTAGAGAAAAGAAACTGTTATTAAGGAAATTGTAAGGAGAATACATTTACTATCCATTAAGAGGAAATGGATCATGATAAAGTTCTTCATCCTCATCATCTTCACATTAGTAGGTTGAGGAAGAGGAGGGGTTGGTCTTGCTGTCTCAGGGTGGCAGAGGTGGAAGAGATGAAGGGTAAAAGGGAAGCAGCAGAGGCAGGTACACTTGGTGCTACTGTTATTCAAAGAAATCCATATCTAAGTGGACCTGCATGGTTCAAACCCATGTTGTTCTAGTGCCAACTATACTTCCATAATGGCCGAAGTCATTAACTAATAAGAGATTTGTGCTATAAGTTAGAAAGACCGTGGCTTTGGGAGTCACATAATCCTAGGACCAACTACTGATGTTTACAGTCTGTGTAAATTTAAGCAAATGAATTTACTTTTCTTAACTTTAGTTTTAAAATAAATCTCACTAATGGGCTAGTAATAATGACTTACAAGTATTTTGTGACGATTAGCAGTAAGATGTAAAATTAAAAAATAAAAAAATGCCCAACAAGGTGCTTGGCATTAAGAAGGTGCTCAGTAACTGATTTGGATACATTTCAAGTATACACGTGTGCTTGTCTGTTACCTATCTGTATACGCACACAGCTATGAGAAATCATGGATTCCTTTCGAAAATATGGAAGAAAGAACCGTTTGAAGTCTATATGAAAAGAGCTTAGGAATTAATGTCCTGCTTTTATCCAAGGTATAACTGCCTACCATGTTCAAAGGGCATCGATAGGATTAATATTCAAAATTTTCTTTGAAGCCCTGATACAGAAGGACCTGGAAAAATCCATAGCTATTTCTATAGGGGGATAAGTTCTCAATATCAAGTAATAGACCCAGTGGGAAAACTAGGCTATTTCTGGTTTGCTATGTTTTCTTGACTTCACATATATATTTTCTTGGTTCTGTGAAGAAGATTTGGAAGGGTTCAGTTGGTGAAGAAGTGATTGTGTTTCTTGGTCTGTCACTTGGAGTTGAGCTGAACAAGTCCCCTGGGGTGGGTTCGGAGGTCTTTTGAGATTTCTGCAATTGGGATTGGACTGGTTTTCATTCCGATTCAGACGGGCTGTGGCTGCATCTCTCAGGAAATTACAGTTCATTTTTTGACTGTCCAGGAAGAGTCTTTTAAAATACTGATGCCCAAAAAACAAACAATGACTCCCTACACAGGGCAAGGAGGCCGCATCTCACCCAGGGGCCAGGAAACAGGCTTCCCTGAACCTTTGCCGTTGTTTGTTTTCACACGTTATCTTCTCTTCCAGATCTGAAGACTGACATAGAAACTGTCCTCGCGGATTTAGGTGCGGTCTGTTAAATTACCACCAATACTCATCTTCACAAGAATCTTAAATAGAATCAGGAATTTCTGTAAATATTAAAACAACTGGACCCACACTTTTCATGTCGCTCTGTTTTCTTTTCTGAGGAGCTCCAGCACATTTGTTAGCTCTTTGTCATGTTACGCCTTCTACAATCATGGGCCAAACCAGAGATTAGACAGTAACGTAAAACAGACTTTTTTTTTTTTTAATGTGGAAAAAGGATTTTAATGTGGGAATTTATTTTCCGGAATTGTCCAATATAAAAATAGATAAAATAGTTTCAGAGGTAGCGATTCTAAAGTAATTGAACCCCATCACCTTGCTAAAGCTTTTTTTTTTTAAACATTTTAATTGTTTAAATTCTCTTTGCCTATCATGATGGTACCTGGGAGAATTCAGATTTTTCACAGGTGAGCAGTTACCATGCAACTGGTGCAGATAAGAACATGCCTTATTATGGGGTGTGTTGACTTTCAATTGATTTTAAGCACACTTGAAATGGTAATGAGAATACTGAGCTGGGAGACAGCATAAGGCCTTAACGATTTGATTCTCAGAAAACAAGCAAACATTTAAAAATGATAGAGTTTTCTGAGTGCCAAAGTCAAGGTGAAAGCTGGGTGTTTGAATGACAGAAATGATTTCTTCTTTATTATTTTTAGCTATGCCTTTATTATATTTTATTGCATTGAGATGAAAAAAATGAAGAGGAACACCAGCGTTTGCTATCCAAGTTTGGATCAAATTAAATATGACATAAAGCTTTGCTCGAAAGGTATGACAACTTTGGTGCTTTTGAACTCAAATCATCCTTTCAAGCAAAATGTAATATGAAAAAGTCAATTAAAATATAATAAGGAAAAATGTAGCTCAAGGAGCTGGAAAATGAGAGAATATATATCAGGCCATGAGAGAAAGGTGAAGAGAAATATAAGATGTTAGGGCATGAACTACATTTATATACACAATACTCCATACATGTTCTTTTATTAACTAAGAGAGGTATGTGAGAAAAGGAGATGGACAATTTAGAGAATGTTGATTTCTTTATGAGAAAATACATCATATAGGTCATTGTAAGTTTGTCTTTTTATTTGTTCTACCTGATTTTGCTGGCTGCCATTACCAGCTAAATGGCAAAGTCTGTGAGCTTATTTTTTTCTGTAGTTGCTCTACTTTCTTGATTAGAAGCCTGATACTGGAAGTAACAAGATGTGGTCGACTTTATTTATTTATTTATTTACTTACTTACTTACTTACTTGAGATGGAGTTTTGCTCTTGTTGCCCAAGCTGGAGTGCAATGGCACGATCTCGGCTCACTGCAATCTCTGCCTGCCAGGTTCAAGCAATTCTCCTGCGTCAGCCTCCTGAGTAGCTGGGATTACAGGCGTGTGCCACCATGCCCTGCTAAGGATGCAGCCAACTTTAAGATATTTATTGGGTTTAAACAACTTGTGAGGAGTCCAGTCTGTTCAGAGACACAATTATTTCTACTTCTGTGGAAATCTAAAAACATGAGTGAATTACGTGGAAACGTGTGGCTTAAAATTGTATACTGATAGATGTTAAAGCTGAGTGGGACTGCTGAGATGATATATTCTGTTGGCATTCCTTTATACCCACAAAATGATTTATTTACAGTCAGAAACATAATGGTCTGCAGTTGAGAACTGATCTGAGCTGATCTCAGTTTCAAATTCTTTTTCTTATGGCTTGCCTACACTTGTCACTATTTCCTTCAGTTGTTTCACTCAAAACTGTCAATCTAGTCACTTCATATAGACACATCTTACGTCTAATGATGAAAATAGTGATTGCCATTTATTGAGCACTTACTCTATTCAGGCCATTTACTAAATAAAAACGTTGCATAAGTAGCCTCATTTAATCTTTATAACCTCGTTGCAAGGAGATTTGGAATCAGAATAGTTACATGATTTGCTGCATACTTGCCCACTGCTCATTAATGACAGGAAGTGTTCGGACATGCACATCTGTCTGACTGCGTTTCAGAGAAAAGGGAATGATGGAGTGGGACTTGGGTGAATTGTGTTTCATTCATCCTGGAATTAAACAGATTTTGTAACTGAATAAAGGCATTATACTGGAATGCTAAACTTAGATTTTCAAGTGATTTTGGGGTACATTGCACAAGTGATACCAGATACTGGGGGCAGATTCAGAAAACCAAGTCTTCTTTATCATCCTTATTAGCACTTTATTTCCACTGAATTCATCGTAGGGCTTGGCTTCTGATGGTGATGTTCTGATGCTCTGAGAAGTTCTTTAGAAGTGTGTGTGATCATAAAGCCGCTACTCAGTTGGATCTCATAGGATTGTCAAGCTGAAGGAAACCTTAGACATTATAAAATTCCTCTTCTTCCTGTTCTGGTTTTAATATGCAATCCTAGATAAATGAAGTGACGACACTTCCCGATAGGGACAGAACAAAGTAAATGATGTAGGTCTTTGGAATTCAATGGTTTAACTCTTTCTACTATTATTCAGACAGCCTTTAAAAGCCTGTGTTGTGCGATAGGTTTAATGATATGCAACTTATTTTAGATAGCTATGCATTAAGATGAAATAAGAGAAGTGAGTTTTTTTTTTTTTTTTTAAAGATGGCAAGTACTGCAAACAGCTTTTGGTCCTATGAAACACTCTTAATAAGCTAAAAGTATTTGCAAGGTGCAGAAATGGTCGTATTTTGGCTGCTGCCTCTCGAAACCACTCTGCAGAATAATCTTGTAAGTAGGGGGCTACCAAAGATACAACACATTTCTCTTCCTAATTCTTAAAGCAACCGTGTAAAGTAGATACTGTTATTCATATTTACCAGGAGACAACTGTGACCTAGTGAAGTTAAATTACTTTCCACAGTATCACAGAGCCACTCACTAGAATATTCAGGCATTGAACCCTGGTTTCTCTAATGTATTTCCCTCTATACCACATTGGATTGAAGGAAGAAGTTTTAAGTTAGTCTGATAATGCCATGTACAACTAAACAAACTTAAGTCGTACCTTAGCCATTAATTAATCTTTAATCAGTTCAATTAATCTTTCTCCTTCTCTCTCTTTTCTTTCCTCCCTCCCTCCTTCTTTCTTTCCTTCTTTTCTTTCTTTCTTCCCTTTATCCGTTGATTAACAAATTATATGTGTATTTTACAGGTGAAGAAACCAGGCCACAGGAAAATTAAGTAACTTCCCCAAGGTCACATAGCTAGGAAGTGTTAGATCTGGGATTTAAATCCAAGATCCAAATAAAAAGACTGTATACAGCCATGGAAATGTTAAATATTATTGTCACAGGCAGTAGAAATAAAAGTTGTTAATAGGACAGTCTATGATGGGCACAATGATACTTTCAGAATATCATCTGTAAGTAATTGATGGTGATTTAGAGACTGGAGACAAAGAGATGTGAGGCAAGTGCAGTTCAGCTCATTTTTGGGGATAGCTATAAATAAAGGACGGGAGGCATGTGAGCGATGTTGTAAAAGAAGAATTGACCTCACTAATGATTCATTTGGGCAATAAGAGGAAGTAGTAGGCATAAGAGGAAGTAGTAGGCGGCAGCATAGGCCTCTTTACTGTAACAAAAGATGTTGATGCCATTGGTCAAAATGGAGAAGTCAGAAAAAGAGCTGGAAAGATTTGGTTTGAAGTTCCGGATGGAGGTGTGACTGTCAGTATCCATGGATTTGGAAATGTAGGGCTACATTTCTGATCAGAATGTTCTAATGGGATAAGATTAAAGTGGTAGCATTTAAGCATGTACATTTAATCTGTGTACTGAGGAAGAGGTGCTTGGAAATAGAACTATGAGGACTGCCCACGTTTATGTGCAGGGAAGAAAACAGGTGTGGTCAGAAAAAGGAAGACTCTGATAGGACATCAAAGAAACTGATGGAGGTTAGAGCTTGGGGAAAGGAAACGTGGTCAAGAGTATCAATCCTTGCAGAGAAGTCAAGGCAAAGGAAAATTGAAAGAGACCATTAGATTTTGTACTTTGAAATCATATCGTGGACTTTTTTTGCAATTTCAAAAGTATTTCAGGATAGTGTAAGCTGGATTATAAGGAGCCCGAGAGTAAGAAATAGAGACAATATAATTTACATGGAAGCAAAAATAAAGATGGAGTGGGAGCTTGGGGAACTTCCAGTGCTGGGAAAGAGTTTTTGGAATAGTGAAGACCTGATCCTCTTTCTCGTCAGAGAAGACCTGACTGGGGGTCAAGTCTGTGACTTATGCGTTATGCTGCACAGAGTGTTATCCATTCTACCTATTTAGTAGATGTTTGTTGAATGACAAGTTTAGTCTTTATCAAGCCAGGAGATAGATATTACTTTCATTTTATATTTTATAAAAAAAATCATAGAAATAAATAAGCAAATGGAAGTCATGTCCTACAATAACAGGATGGTGAGAGGGAGATTGGATGAGGGCCATAAGCTTCGCCTCAGAAAGGAGAATGTTCAGCTAATGACCAGGTAGGGACTAAGGTGCAGGAAGCAGTGACGATGTAGAGGTGGAAGCTGAAGCGCTGTAGGTAGTGTAGGATGAGATGGAAGGGAGATGCAGTGTGGAAGAAACCAAGTGAAATAATTTTGCCATGGGCAGGCAATAAATTTTTAGGCCAAGCCATCAGGGCCAGGTTGAACTCACCATGGACTCATGGACCATTGTTGAGCCATTTTTTAAGCATTACTTACAAGCCTGTTTGAACTTTAAATGACACAGCACGATCCTAATAAAGAGGTTCTGGAACACAGCCAGACTTCCAGGACTAAAATTATGCCCAACATCACCAATTCCCTGGGGAGACCACAAGCCTCTGGATAATGCAAGACAGCAGGCTGTCCTAGCAGCTGGTGAATGGCAAGCTGCAATGGATTAATGGTTTAGAGAGCAAAGCCCTGAAGACCTTTCCAGCCCATAGGAAAAAGCACAACCCTAGAGTCAGAACACGTGCGTTTGAACCCCATCTTTGCCACTTGCTAACTAGACAAACTTGAGCAAAGCCCTGCTACTCCCTGAGCCTCAGTTTAGTCACTTATAAAATGAGACCAATGATAATACTTGCTTTAGAGAGATGTGAGGATCAAACGAGATGCATCAGAGAAAACTTTGTACCTTCTGTGCAAATATTAGTTTTTTAAATAATTAGAATTATTACTGGTAAAGTCACAGAGATGTGAATGGCTAAGAAAGAGTACTAGCAGAAGGATTTCCCTGTGTCTGACATACTCTGCTCAAAAATGGGAAATTTTCCCTTGAGGTCACCGTGGAATATTTTGAATATCAGGTTCTGGAAACAGTTGCTCTTGGAAGTCAGGTTGGAAGAGTTCATTGTCTACCAGCAACAATGATTATTGATCTGTATGAAGGAGCAGCCCTTTTCACAATAGAGGATAGAGAAATGGAGAATTTTAACCATATCTAACCCTGTGAATGCAATTTGTTATTATTAATTTGTAATGAGGGATAGTAAAGTGTCTGCTTAGATATATAGTGGCTTATAAATGCATTTGCACATGTGTGTTTACATGTACACTCTTATACATGTGTACACCCTGTAAACGGATACATAAATATGCATGTATATTACACAAAAATACATACGTAACTACTTGGTTTTCTTTACTGTCTCCTGACAAAGCAATCCATTCAAATTCAGTCTCTCAAAGTAACCATTTTGCTAACACAACCTTAGAACAGTCCATTTGCTCTGACTTGGAGTTGTCACTGCAGAATTATTCCTGGGACACTACTGGCTTTGCTCCGTGCTCAGCTTCTCAATTGGAAGGCGAGATGGCACTTCCGATTTTATTAAAGCACCCTGGAGCTCAAAGAACAAATTGGAGAAATCAGGATTGATTACATTATGTGCTCTCTTTGTCTTCCTCCGGGTTTGTTCAAAGCCAAGTTTGAGCTTTCAAAGCCAGAGTAGCTGAATGGAGTTCTACGCTCAGCACAGGGAATTATGATTTGGCAAAAGTTCCAATTATGAAGAGTGAAATGAAAAGAGTGGGTGTAATTTTGCTTTAGGAAAATGCACCTTCACATTAGTGACTTTTGCCCTGTTAACTGAATGGATCTGGCAACTTATTAGGAAACAAGTTGCTGGAGTGTCACAAACGGATGGTGTCTGCTTTGATGTATGTGAATTCTTTGTGTAGGGGACCCTTCATTTCTGTTTACAATGGAACAAATAACCCATTTGGAGGAGGTATTGCAGAGAAATCTACCATAACCCCAGAATAATGATTACCTCTGTTTTAGGATTTCAGGTTTTTTTGTTTTGTTGTGTTGTGTTTTGTTTATGGAGAATGGAGGCATTTGAGCATAACTTCCTTTACATCTGATGCGGAATGTGAAAAGTACAAATGAAGTTTTTCTTAAATGCCCTGTTCTCTTCAAGTCTTTCAAATATTCCAGTTAAGTAGGATCTCTCTTTTGTGCCTGGGTATAATTTTGTTGATACCTCTATGGCATTTATGACCATCTGCCTTAAATTATTAACTGAGCCATCATCCTTGTCTTCCTCTCTCCTAAATAATGTTCAAGCCAGGACTTGAACTGATTTATTTCTGAATTCCCTAAAGGTACTTGGTACAAGCTGCGACAGAGAACAATGCCTATAGAGCTATCTACAGAGAACAGTAGATAGAGGCCCCTTTGTGTCTATGGGAAAGAGGAAAGTTGAGGTTCTGGGCATCGATTATGAAGGAGAAAAAAAAGATGTGTCATGATGCTTTCTAGAATAATGGGATTGATTGAATAACTGATAGCCTCAAAACCAGCATATAAAGAATAGCTGTGTCTCACTGCTCATTGCTGAGTGAGACTTTCTGATGAGGACGAGATAAGGTCAGATAAATAACTTCTGATAATAGATGATGGGATTTTCTTTTCATTCTTCTCTTTCTTTCTTTCCTTTCTTCCTTCCTTCCTTCCTTCCTTCCTTTCTTTCTTTCTTTTCTTTCTTTTCTTTCTTTCTTTCTTTCTTGTCACATCTTGTTAGGTAATTAATACCTGACCAGGCATGGTGGCTCACCCCTGTAATCCCAGCACTTTGGGAGGCTGAGGTAGGCAGATCACCTGAGGCCAGGAGTTTGAGACCATCCTGTCCAACATGGTGAAACCCCATCTCTACCAAAAATACAAAAATCTGCCAGGCATAGTGGCATGTACCTGTAGTCCCTGCTACTTGGGAGACTGAGGCACAAGAATCAATTGAACCTAGGAGGCAGAGATTGCAGCGAGCGGAGGTCTCTTGCCACTGCACTCCAGCATCGGCGACAGAGCGAGATTCAATCTCAAAAAAAAAAACAAAAAAAACCTGGATTGAGAATGGAGAACAGATCAGAAATTAAATGTATGCATGTTTCTGAACAACACAAGGTGACTTTTCCTTGTGTCTTGAGGGTGCCATTTTTACTCTGTTAAAAAATGGCTGCTTTCATGCAAACCCATTTCTGTTGCTTTCTTCAATATCATTTTGATGCGCTGAAGAACTTCAGGAAGCCATCTTACCTAAACCTATCCCAACCTGTCTTACTAGTTAGTAAAAACATTTTCGTGGAGTGTTGTTACTTCTTGAGGGTGAGATGGATTGGAAATGGTCACATATTTGAAGATTTAAAAGGAGCTTAACTATCATCTGCTCTGTCTCCTTTCATGCTGGTGGGTGGCATGACACCTAGGAAAGGTAAGTGATGTGTCTGCCTTAGTGGAACATTCAGGAGTAAAATCATGACTTCCTGACTCTTATCCAGATCTTCATTTACTTACACCTATTTCCTCCGTTTTCAACATTTATATATTGCCTGGTAATCTCCAATGTGCTCATTTTATTTACGTGACTAGATTGTAAATTTACTAAGCACTCAAATCATATCTTTGACTTCTTTTGAGCTCCCACCATCTAGCCCAAGTCTTTGAACATTATAATTCACAGTAGTATTGTTCACTTTAAGGATTAATGATTGCTGTGGGCTGCATTTGTTTTCATAAATTGCTCTGGGTGAAGAAATTGAGAGAGTTGGAAAACTTCACCAAAAAAGAAAAAAAAAAAAAATCAGAAACAAAATAAATAAGCCTAGGACTGTTTTTAAAACTGAGACCATTTTTTTTGTTGTTGTTCTTATTGTTTTTGAAATTGGACTAATGGTAGAGGGAATAAAAGGATGCAGATAAACTAAATTGCTCTAAATAGCTGTAGTTCAGAGCAGTGCTAAAGAAATACCTTCAAAGAGCACTTAGAAAATGGGAAAGAAATTAGTCTTTCCTGCTGCGTGTGTTGACAGAGGGATGAAGTGGGTGGAGGTTAGGAAGGAAAATAGGAAGACATTTGGTCCTCCCAGCCTAGTCTGGCCTCCTGTTAGTGCCAACATGATTCTTTGACACAGTTCAGAATCATCACAGGTCACAGAGAAGATGCCAGTAAGAATTCATAGCCCTTTTGGGGCCTAACTGCAGTGAACCTGATAAATAATTCAGGCAGTCAGAAGTGGCTGGGCATGGAAGACTTTAACTGAGCATTTTTATCTTTTCTTTTAATATCATCTCAGGCCGTTCCAGCTAATTTGATTAAAACCTACATTTCCCCACACCCCCTCTCTATTGTCAAGAAAGACCATTTAGGGAGCCCAGAGTTTTGTTTTCTCTCAGCTACATTGTGCGTTCGATAACTCGGAAATAGAGTTGCAGACTGGGAACATCACTAAGCCGGTACTGGCAGCTCGCTCCTGTGAATGGCGCTCAACACTTTCGCTTGAGTCTTTGCCTCAAAAAGTCACAGATTTTCCAGAAATTTAAGGCTGATAGAACCACGATACACATTTGAAAATGTATAGAGTGTACAAGTTACCTAAGATCAGACATAATTGGGACAGTTACTTCAGTTGAATTAAGAAATCACAAAGATATTTAATAATAACTTGTACACAGAAACATCAAATTGGACATTAATTGGCCAATCTTTTCACGTAGAGCTCAGTTTTCCTCTGCACATTTCCATAGCACCAATTGAATTCGTATATTTTCTCCCCTGAATATGTCAACTCTGACTTCCAGTTTGCTTTCTTATATTGAGAGGAAAGATTCGTAAGATTGTTTCCCTAATTCTCCCTCCCACCCCCCCATATGCCAGCAACTTTAGCTTGCATTCATGAATTTTTCTGAACCATTCAAGTAACTTTTCGTACCATGAGTAACTCCTTTTTGTACTTCTAATACTGCTGGACCAAATATTTCTTTTTATTCTATAATTACAGTTAAAAGGTATAAGTGGCATCATATACTTAGGGATTCTTGGTGAGCACACAGCTCAGTGGTTAAGAGTACTGTGTGGAGGTATTAGAAGAATATCGTAGCAACCCGCTAACCCTCAGTATGTCATGGGCTGGTGTATTTTGCTGAGGGTGTGAGAACACAGCGTTTTCTATGATTAAGTGGAATATTGGTAGGAAATTTTCTGCTACATATATCCCACCCTCCTGTAAACTTGGGAAAGTTACTTAAATACTTAATGTCCCAGTTGCTACAGCCCTAAAATGGCAATATAATATTTACTACACAGTGTGGCCACCAGAATTAAATTAGGTAGCAAATTTCAAGCACATGGCATGGTGCATTACATGTTACATGTTACATATTACATGTTAGCTGTTTTTTTATTTTTATTTTTATTTTTTTGAGAGGGAGTCTCCCTCTGTTGCCAGACTGGAGTGCAGTGGCACAATCTCAGCTCACAGCAGCCTCCGACTCCCTAGTTCAAGTGATTCTCCTGCCTCAGCCTCCTGAGTAGCTAGGATTACAGGTACGCACCACCACGCCCAGCTAATTTTTGTATTTTTAGTAGAGACAGGGTTTCACCATTTTGGCCAGGATGGTCTCCGTCTCCTGACTTGTGATCTACTCGCCTCAGCCTCCCAAAGTGCTGAGATTACAGGCATGAGCCGCCGCTGCCGGCCTGTTCTTATTTCCATGTTTGGTAGTCTATGACAGTGTCTCTCAAACTTTCTGCATTATCGCACCCCCAGCCCCCTGCCACCATCCAAAGGAGATTGCCTAGATTTTTTTTTCTTTCTAAAGATTGCATTCCCTCATGACATTTTAATACTACAGATCTACTGTATACCTGTGGATGTACTGTAGCCACCTGGAGGGACACAAATTCTCATAACAGCTAAGATTTTTTTTTTTTAAATCTCCTTTCCCCAAGAACCAGCTTTTATCTTGCTGGGGAAGACTCCATATGCTCATTGGAAATGTGTGATCTATTGGGTTACAGATTATTGTGTTCCTCCTCAACCCAAGGCATCAGAGGACCGTGTTAGAGGAGGGTTGACTTTCTAATATGGGATTGAGCAAGTTTTGACCAGAGAGTCATGCTCCCTCCGCCCCTGGAAGTTTCCCTGCCAAGATGGAAGCTTAGACTTGGGAGCCATTGGTGCAGAGGGTATACAGTAAAGAGTTGATGCACATCAGTGATTTTTAAAGTCTGAGAAAGCAATTAGAGTTAGGCGATATTACTTTTCCTAATAACCACTTAGCAGCAGTTTTCATTTTTGTTAATGGATTGTCATTGAAGATTCAAAGTCATTATTCATTGAACAGAAAAGTAGGGAGTGAGTGGATTCTTGCAACAGCCAGGGGTGGGATCACAGCACCTGGGAAAAGAAAGTTTTCAGCTCCAAGAAGAAGAAATGCTTTTGGGGAGGCCTGGAAGCTGAGATTGAATTCAATGTGAATGTCTAGAAGAAGGACTTGCCTTCAGTTTACAAACAAGTGTTTGCTTTGCAGTCCTGCTATGAGAGTTGGGCATAAGTGAGCTGTTTCTTAATCACCTTGTGTTGTAATTAGTTGTGGCATGCTTGTCTTATGTATTATGCATTTTATGTGCTTTCTCCTGTATTAAGAAATCAAGCGTCTCTGTATGAGTCAGCTCAGACTGCCCGAACAAAGTACCACAGACTGCACAGACCGGATGACTTCAACAACAGAAATGTATTTCTCGCAATTCTGGGGGCTAGGAGTTCAAGCTGTCAGCAGGGCTGGTTTCTTCTTAGGCTTTTCTCCTTAGATTGTATTGATAGATAACTGTCTTCCCTTCTCTTGGATCCTCACATGGTCTTCGCTCTGTGTATGTTTGTGTCCTAATCTCCTCTTCCTATGCAGACACCAGTCATATTGGATTAGGCCCCACCCTCAGTACTTTATTTTAACTCGATGCTCTCCTTAAAGACTCTATCTCCAAATATAGTCACATTCTGAGATACTGGGGGTTAGGACTTCAACATACGAGTTTTGGGTGGGAACAGTTTAGTCCATAACAGTACACTGTCTGTCATGTGTTTATTTAATAAATGATTTTTTTTTTTTTTTGAGACAGAGTCTCGCTCTGTTGCCCCGGCTGGAGTGCAGTGGTGTGATCTCGGCTCACTGCAACCTCCACCTCCCGGGTTCAAGCAATTCTCCTGCCTCAGCCTCCCAAGCAACTGGGATTACAAGAACAAGCCTGCCACCATGTCTGGCTAATTTTTGTATTTTTAGTAGAGACTGGGTTTTGCCGTGTTGACCAGGTTGGTCTCAAACTCCTGACCTGTAGTGATCCACCCGCCTCGGCCTCTCAAAATGCTGGGATTACAGGCGAGTGTCACCTTGGCCAGCTGATAAATGATTATTGAATGAGTGAATGAACAGATGAATGGATGGATGGATTTTTATTTAATTGTGGTGAATCTGTAATCTAGCAATATTCATGAGTTAAGTCATAATGTTTCCTAAAGTTTTTGTGTTTCTTCCACCCTGATGATATGCTTAAAATATGACTTTCTTCAGCAGTGTTTCTGTTTATTCAGGAAGTATGCACGACCCTTCTCTTCTTGGAGGCAGGTCCGCTCATTATGTGAAGAGCCACTGCCCTCAACAGGCCCACGCAAACATTTACCAGGGTGCTGAGCAAGAACATGGGGAGAGGCCTGCTTTAGATCTAATTGTTCAAAAGTTACAAATCTCATTAGCAAGTTGTTTGAAAAGTATAGTAACTTTGCTTATTGTGACCCATCTGGCTTTGAGAATGTCCTGGAAGGCCAGGCAGATTTGACCTTAGAATTCTCAAACTCTACCAAATACAGAACAGAAAGTGGCAGTGCAGGGATAACTGGTCCCAGGTCTCTTCCTTTCCCACTGAAGTTCCGTCCTGAAACCCAGGAGGCTTTGCACACACACCCCAGCTCTGCACTCCTCCTCCCTAATCCAAACAAGCTTAGAAGTGTCATAACCTCAGGAGGACAGACCCAGTGGAGAGGTTCTCCAGGGCCCTGTGAGAAAGTTGGAGCCAAGAAATTCTGGAATCTGGGTACCCAAGACGGAGCCTGGAAGGAGTAATACAGGCTTTGGATGGTCGTATCCCTTTGACCCTGTGCGTTCCTTACCCTGATAGGAGGGGCGTGGGTGGTAGGTGTAATGTTGGTACTGTGGTCAATTTCAGCTTTTTCAGGAACTCTCACTGGTTTTGAGATTATTCCCATCTTCTGAATTCCCTGCAGAATGGTGAAGAGAGTTGGGGAGATAGAACATTTGGAGAAAACACTAGAGTCAGAGCTTAGCCACATGCAAAGGTAGTTAATGGAGGTGGCTGTTTCACTGCGAATTTGCTTCATTTAGTCTTGACCCTAAATACCTAGTTTCTGCACCTGTGAGTCCCCACAAAAGACAAAGTAACTCCTTTAGGAGACTGAGTTCTAGAAACATATGAGCAGATTTCAGGAAGAACCAGAGCATGAGTGGGCACCTGCACTCCTTAAAATGGGACCCGCCCTCTGCAGTAAGCCAGGAACTGGGGAGCAGCCCCGGAGCTCTATTCTCAGGTGAGACAGGGTCACCTCTCATGCATGACACAGCCCAGGCAGCCTTCTAGAAATGTGTCAAACTCTATTGCTCTAGTAACTTTTTTATTGCTAGGGTCACTAAAAGCCACTTTTTCAAATTATCGGAGGTTGTTTGCCAGGCTGTGCACAGAACTTCAGAAGAAGGAACAAAGCCAATGTTTTTCTTCACCACACATAGAATAATTTATAGGTGGGGACCAATTTACTCGCTAGGGAACAGCGGGTGGCCTGTGCCTTCCCCAGTGGAAGGGACATTATGCTAAGCAGGGTGGCAGGCTTCAGTGCTCACGATAGGAGTCAGGAGACCCTTCTAATTAATTACATGACTGTCTTTACCCAGCATGGGTTCCTCACTTTCTCATCAAAGCCCTTGTTTAGTCAAAGCTGTATTTCTTTCATTTATTTATTATTTATACTTCCTCTCTTTCTAAAGAGAATTTGAGACAGCTGGAAAAAAAAATGTGTGGGGATGTTTGCGAGAAGAGACTCTCTGAAATGGGACATTTGGAAAGAGAATTCTGACAGAAGTGTAGAGCATACTTTTCTTCTCCAGGCTCTTGTTCTTGATGCAATTTCCTGTTCTACGTCATCATTACTTCTCAAGAACTTCTTTCAGCTCTTTATTGGGTAGATGCAGGTAGCTTCTTTGATCTTTACCTTCTCACTATACCTTCCCTGTGGGCTTTTCATTGCCATGAGAGTAGAATCTAAATGGTTTACCAAAGCCATGAAGATTTGCCTGTTTAAGCCCATTAAAACTCTTGACCCTATTTCTGCACTTTGCCTTCTCCTCATTTCTCATAAAATTTCCTGCACACACCGGTCTTTCAGTTCCTGCCAGAGCTAAGGCTCTGTCTTCCTTGTATCCTTGTGCCTGCTCTTGCCTTTACCTGGACTTACTTATTGGCCACTCTTCTCCCGAGCACTATCATTCGTCACCCTGGATCCCCCATCCTTAGCAACTCCTCATTCTTTAGGAATGCCATTTTCTAAGATGCCATCTGTGACTGCCATATTCAAATCTACCTGACATCCACCATCACCATCCTCTGTGACACTTCTTTATTTCCTTCATGACATTGCTTACAATTTTATCATTTCTAATCTCAAGTTTTGTAGTTTTGATTAATTTTTTTTTTTGAGACAGAGTGTCACTTTGTTGCCCAGGCTGGAGTGCAGTGGTGCAGTCTCGGCTCACTGCATGCGCCGCCTACTGGGTTCAAGTGATTCTCCTGCCTCTGCCTCTAAAGTAGCTGGGATTACAGGCACCTGGCACCACACCCAGCTAGTTTTTGTATTTTTAGTAGAGACGGGATTTCACCATGTTGGCCAGGCTGGTCTTGAACTCCTGACCTCAGGTGATCCACCCGCCTTGGCCTCCCAAATTGCTGGGATTACAGGCGATCTTGCTTTCTAAACATAGCACCTTCCGGACTGTAGGGACTTTATCTGTCTTGCTCACCTGTGCATCCCACGGGCCTCCTGCTGCATCAGACACACAGCGGCCACTCAATTGTCTGATGAATAAATGCATGAGAAATACTAGCCTTAAAGAAAGGTCTGATACACTTCACTTGGTTTGGAATGTTTACCAAAAACTTTTGCTTTTCTAGAGAGGGTTGCAGGCTGATCCAAAAGAATTGGTTTGTAATTGTGAAATTTTAAAAAGTGTCGGAGAACCAATAAGGAAAGATTTTTGAGGAAATGGAGGCTCATCAGGAATGCACAACATATGAAGTTGTTGCCCACTCACATGTCTTTTTCCCTGACCTGTTTCTAGAATGTGTTGTCTCAGACAGCTGACCTGTCTTGGAGATATAGTACTTTATAAGAGGAACCAAGTATGATCTTCCCAAGGACCAGGGCCTGCAGTCTAGTCAAGAGTGGGAGTGTAACTAAAGAAGGAATGAATAACCCACTCTCATTTCAAGCACAGGATTCTCTCATCACTCGCACTGTTTTAAATCTTCATTATCATCACAGACTTTACATTATTCCCTTATGTATGAATGTGATTTTGATTGACCATAGAAGATTGGAACCTTTTTCTGGAAAAACATCACATGGTTGAGTCAAGGATGAAAAGTCAATCAAAACTACATTTTCATGTGTGTGGGGGTGGGGCAGGAGAGAGAGAGCACCCGTGTGTGTGTGTGTGTGTGTGTGTGTGCGTGTGTGTGTGTGTGCGCGTGTGTGTGTATTGGGACCATCTTTCAGCTGTGTTGCCTCCCTCTGGTGGCCATTATATGCACAAGACCTGAGTGACAGGGACTGAGTCAGAACGTAACTTACTTTTCAAAAAAAAAAAAAAAAGAAAAAAAACCTAAGTCATTGTATGCTCCTGAGTTTTAAAAATTATTATTGGTGGGAGCTCTTTAAAAAAAAAAAAACAGTTAAGTGGTTGAAATTGATTAGCACTAAGAAAATACGAGCTTTTTGCCTTTGGGGTAGAGTTTGAAAGCTGCCGTGGCCCTCAATGAAAGCAGCATTCTGATTGTGTATAAACCTGTAAAAGGATCTGCCTGTATGTTTAAATTCTTCTGTATTTGGAGAACACATCTCAGAATTCATTCACATGATCAAGGCCACCAGTATAGATTACTTTAAAGGTAGCTTTTAAAACCTGCTGTGTATTTTCAATATTCTCCTTCAAATTATTCCTTATGAGTATTGTGCAGCTACACTAGATATGATACTGAGGCAGCTTATCTGGGTTTTATTTTAAGCTTTAGAATGACTTGATTTGATCTTAAGCCATTTGTAGTCATGTTCTTGGGGTAGGGATGGGGGGAATGTCCTTGAGAGAAGAAGAGGGTCAAGGATAATAAGCAATACTAATTTTTCTTCTGTTTCTTATCCCCTCTTGTTCCTCAAATCCAGAAATAGTCTCCTGAACATAGCCTGACACCTCGGCATGACAGGTGTTCTGAAGATGAGAAGGCTCATTGTAAAAACCTATTTATTCAGTGAGGAAATTTTATACCATTTACATTCAGAGTCATCTCTAGGATACCAAAATAGGCTTAAGCAATGAATTTTTCATGTTTTAGACTCAAAACCAGATAACTCACCTGGAAATACACAGTATGTAATTTCATTTCATGCACCTAATCAATATCTTTGACCAAAATCTGTATTCCTCTTGTGAAGGAGGCATAATATTTTCTGTTTTGTTATGTATATTACATGCGTGCAATATTAGGGTAGGGAAGTAGTCCATGTTTACCTTTTTGGATTCAGTTTATTTTTTTCATAAGCCTTTTTATAGTTCTCAAAGATACTGGCCTATTTTATGTTGATTCTAACTGTGGAACGGTAAAGGAGTATGCAATTAAAGTTCGGTTGAACTGTCACATTGAATTTATGTAAATATTTAAAATATATTGTTATTATATAAATAGAAATTCATATTTTTTTGTGGTAGGTCACAAATACTTGATTTCAGGTCACAACCATCATAGAGGTGAGCTATTAGGTACGGACATGCCTCTCGACAAACCAAGTATGTTACAATGTTTCTGAGTGATCCTATTCCTGCAGTACTATAAGTCAATTAGAGCATGGAATTTGATGTTATTTGGTAAAACAAATATAGTGCTGTAGTAATTGCAACTATTTCCTAGTTGCATGCCTTGTATAAAGGACATCTAGTTTCTTTAAGCCTAGGGACTATTCATCCATCGCTCTATCTATCCCTCAGTCTTTCCAGATAGCTTTAGGTAGCTTAAAACTCTTGAAAGCTATTCTGAAATATTATCTCACTGATTCCTTATGGGACCTCAGATTGAAGATGTCAAAGAGTTTTTGCAGACTGCCTTTTCAAAGAAAGCAATCATCTGAAGGTCGTTCTTTGACTCGTTCATTTATGCTACAAACAGTTCTTGAATGCCTGCCACGTGCTGCTGTAGGCTCTGGGGAAATAATGGTGAGCGAAAGAAGGCCAGCCGGTCTGCCTAGAGCTTACAGAGAGGCAGAACAGGTGTTAGGAGCAGGCCCTGCAGCCCATCCCTGAGTTCAAGTCCTAGCCCTGTCACTTACTCACTGATCAACTTCATAAATGTCTGAACATAGTTTCAGGATTGATGGATGGAAGATGTATATGTATATTACCAAAGAAAAGAACTGTGATCAATGAATGAACAAGGGAAGTAAAAGTCGATGGATTCAGTACAACCAATTCTCTACCAAATTAGGGAAAAATGCTCCCTGGCACAGGAGCTTTCGTTGTTATTTAAAGCTAATCTTAGGAATGACCAACATAATGAGTGTGTTTTCCACACGTTAGGTAATGTTCTAAGTGATTTACATTCCTCTAACAATTGTGAACTATTAATACTAATATTTTCTCCATTTTATATGAATTAACTGGGACATAGAGTAGTGACATAGTATGCCCAAGTTAACACAACTGGTAAGTGGAAAAGCTGTTCAGGTCCTCTGTCTCCAGAGCCCAGCTCTTGCTCATAACACCTTTTCCACCTCTCTTAAACCAGTTTATTGAGTGCCTGATTGGTACTGCTAGTCACTTTATGTGATTTATATCTAATCCTCCCAACAATTTCCTAAGCACAGCTGATTATCCTCTTTGAGATAAAAAACAGTAAAATTCAGAGAGGTTAAGTCAATTAAGTCAGGTGCCCTTTGTCATGCTGTTAGGGAGTGGAAGCGCTGAGATAAGAAACTAAATTCTGACTGACTCCAAACCCTTAACTCTTTCCATAACACGAAATCAGACCCAGAAGAGAGAAGGACCAGTTGTTTCAGTTCCCTGAAAGCAATTCCTGATAGGGAGTAGCTGGGTGGTCAAATCTTAAAGTGACTGATCATCAGCCTCACTTGGGAAAGTTGACAAGTTGCACCTGACCCACCTCTTTGGCAGACCTATTAAACCACAAGCTGCAGGGGTGGGGCCCAGAAACCTTCATTTCTCATCACTTTCCCCTAGTGTTTTTGATGACCCTCAGGTTTGGGGAAACAGTATCCCAAGTGATGAGGGGGAAAAATTTTTCCCAAAGGTAAGAGTCTAAGAAATCAATTATTTTCTGTGAAACATAAGATGGTTGGAATCTGTTTGAACAAATGAATTAATGTTATGAAGGAACTGACTTATATTCCTTTGAAATGAATTGAAAGTATATAGACATCCACTATAGAAGGTCCATCTGTTATGGGCCATAGACTTTTATATCTTTTTAAAAAAATTTATTTATTTATTATTATTATTATTATACTTTAAGTTCTAGGGTTCATGTGCATAAAGTGCAGGTTTGTTACATATGTATACTTGTGCCATGTTGGTGTGCTGCACCCATCAACTCGTCAGCACCCATCAACTAGTCAGACTTTTATATCTTATTAGTACTCTCTCAATTTATTTGCCTCCTGAAATCCTGCTCTACCAGCTTCTCTTCACTACTGAGGACCAACTACCCAGCCAGTCGCTGTCAGGAATAGCTTTCAGAGCATCAAGACAGTTGGCTATTCTTCTGGATCCAACCACCATGCAGGCAGTAGTTGACGTGGAAAGAGGCCACCCAATCCTGCAGTTTCTGATTTTAAAGGGAGCCAGGGATGATCAGTGGGATCTCCCTCCTAGTGGGCTGAGAGAGGCATGTAGCAGTAGTGAAAGTGTCCTCAAGTTCATGCATTTGAATTTATAACACTGGTTATTTGTTCTCAAGTTACCCCCATTACTCGAACCAATTGGAAACCATGTGAGAACAACGCTTCAAATGTATTAGAGTATTTTGTGTTTGCCAAGAGCGTAGCTTTTCCTTTTTGGTCTGATTTTAATGTTTTCAATTTTAGATTGACTGGAGCCTGGAGATGGTAAACTGCTTAAATAAAGTGTTGCTCTTCTTTTCTTCCCTCCTTCCCTCCCTCTCTCCTTCTTTCTCTTTTCCCTTTTTTCTTTCTCTTTGTCTCAGTAAAGGTAAGTATCTGCCTAATGAGCAACTTCCAGAGGCTTGGTTGAAGTTTAGTGAATGAGATAGAAAAATGGTTTCAGGCTACAAGGTGGCTATTGATATATGTTTCCCTAAATTCCTTTGCTAATCCCCACACCTCGGTCAGCTAACTATGGGACTTTCCTGATTATTGTGCAAACAGTATTTATAACCTATAGTCAAGAATGTGGAAATGTGCATAAAATCTATAAAGTGCCTTAGTGTTTCCAGATTTGTAGTGCAGTTAGGCCTGTGGATTAGGCACCTGCCTGTGTCTGATTTTCGGCATGAACTGCTTAACTCCAGAAGCTATAAATCAGATATGACCCTGGGAAACTTTTGTAAGAGAATTCCTCTTCAGTATAGCTTTCTCATTTGTATCACTTCATGTGCCGTGCGGCCTTGTCACAATTCAGCCAGTGCTGAAACCATTAAGATTTTATTAGGTTTGTCCTTGTCATTCTATTATGTGATTGGCAATGCTTATTGACAATTCTTATTTTCTGTCCTATGATTTGTATCGTCTTAGTTTATTAAGCGCTCCTGGAATACAGACTCCTGGAATTAATTAGAAAAAGAAAAAACCTTCTTAGGCAGCACTAGAAGAGAAACACTGTGCAGAAAGCTTTTGCATGACTTACGTGCTTTGAGTCTCAGTTCCTATGAAAAGAGTTAAATGACAATAAAGTAGCCTGGCATAGCTTCTGCTTTTACTGTCATCGTTAAGAGACTGGCAAGGCTGGGTTCTTGCTGCCCGCAAAGAGCATTTTTTTTTTTTTTTTTTTTTTGCATGTTGATTTATACTCAGGTTTTTGAAACTGTGATCTCCCTTAAATGAAAATTTCTGATTTTACCTAGCACCTGCGATTAAGCCATTCTTTATCATTTCTAGTTTCCTGGAGAGGAAGCAACATATTCAATACAGTGTTCACATAAACAGGGAAATATTTAAGAATCAAAAAATACTCTTTTCCCTTTGAATTTGAAATTTATCTTGTAAAGCAATTCTTTTTATCAGCAACATTTAGGCTTACAGGTGAAATGCCCAGTGATTTTGAAACATGAGTTTGTTTATCGTCTTCTAGAAGCACGAATACCTCAGTGAGAAGCAGACAGAGAGTTGGGAGAAAGTATTGTGCAGTTAATGTTTTGTTCCTCCTCTCAGCTGAGCTGGGATTCATCTCTGGCTTCACATTACAAGCAGCTTGGATCTGTATGCAGAACTTACACGTCTTCCCGGCCTTGGGCCTCTCTATCCTTCTGATTTTCGCAGAGCCATCCTTTCCCTGCAGTGTTTTTCCTGATACCTCATGGGCTAGGGTAGAACTCTTTACACAGGACCACGATTACCTGATGCTCTAGGGTTAAGAACTCTTTACATAGAACGCTAATTCCTCGCCTACTCATTGTTCTCCCCTCACTTAACTCATGAGCCAAAAACTACATCAGCTCCGTATACAGCAGTATCCTCGTTCTAGTGCTCAATAAATATTGGTTCAATAAATTAATGGAAAGTATATTACATTTTCATGCTTTTTGATGTCCATGGGAGAAGCATTTTTAGGTTATGTTTATTAGAAATTTATCTTAGTTTTCTCTAGAAAATTATGGCAATAATGCTAACTTTCTAAAGCACTTGTAAGAAGGTGTGTGTAGGTCATCGATTCTCAACAGGGGATGATTTTCCCACTCCAGGGGACATATATGTGGCAACATCAGGAGACATTTTGGGATGCACACCACAGCCCCACCGCACAGAATTATCTGCTGGAAAATGTCAGTAGTGCTTAGGCTGAGAGACTGGGGTGGTTGAAAGTGCATAAAGCTTGGCAGGTCAAGGCTGATTTTATTTTGTTCTACACAATGGAGTTCACCTCTTTGGATATCGTTAATAATAACAATTACATAGAGAATAATCAGCATTATTACGTTTTTGCCATGTACAGACATAAGTTTTTTTACAAGTATTATTTTATTTAACCCTGTCACCTGTGCTGTGAGTTAGGAACTATTATTACCATTTTTCAGATAAGGAGACTAAGACTTGAAAAGAGAAATGTGTACTCAAGATCCTGCTGCTACTTGGTGATAGAAGTAGGATGAGAACTCAGGATCTATACTTGTTGACCATTATACTTTCTTTCTCTGTAAATATGGTCCCCAACTTAAGGTCTAAAAGGATCTCTGTCTTCATTATTCGGTAGGAACCACAGCTGGAAATGCAAAGAAAATTTAAATTTAAAAATTTAAATTTAAAAAAATCATTATGGCCTAGGTGGCTGTAATTTGACTAATATTTGTACTGATTGAAAGAAAAATACAGGTGTAAGCTGTTGTTGATACGTGGAATAGAACAAATCTGCTATATGCTATTACTTTGTGGGATTCCCAAGAAGGTCAAAGAAAGCTCTGAGAGTTTGTTTTCATTCAAAATTGAACTTGTCATAGCCGATCAACACATTGTGCTCTAGATGGGACGTTTCTCCTATTAAGGTGTATGAACAGTGACAGTTTGCCCCGTGTAATCTTATTAGGAGCTTTCTTCAGAACCACATCATCTTCTTATATAATTATAAAAGAACCACTCATGAGTAAAATATGCCTGCAAGAGAGCAAGGCACGGGGGGCAAAGGGTTGGCTGATGGGGACCTATTCTCTCCTTGCAGAGGACACAGTTCAGGAAATGGAAAATTTACAATTTGGATGCATAATAATAGTTTCTAGGCCCATCCCTGAGTTATTTGGTTGACTCCCAGTGTTAATGTCCTTGAGGCTGTTAGCTGATGAACTCTAAGCAAACACCATCGTCTTCAAGTATTGATTGTTTCTTAGCCCCTAATACTTGGCCTATAAGACAATGTAGAAGCATCTATTCTTTTCACATAGGAACTTAGAGACCCTGGTGTTGCTGTTTTTCTACCTTAGGACTTTCTTTTCCATGGTTGTTTCTATCACACTTTGAGGATTCCAGTAGAATACTCAAAAACATTACATTTGATTCTTTAGTCTCACTTTCCTAGCTCTTGCAGAAGTAATTATTAATAGAACCAAACAGTTTTTTATTCTTAAATGTTTTACAGAAGTGGGCTACTGTGATGACAAGTAGCTCTTTAAGGTGCTACTAGACGTTAGTACTTGTCATCCAGAGAAACATTTTCTGTTAAGGCCAAGTGTCATACATAGTCATTGCACTGCTCCACCCAGAAGATGTAATTTACATATAAGATGTTATTTGAGACTGTCTCCCGGGGACAAAAGTGATTAGTATGCCTTATGCCTTAACTCTTCTCAAAAGAGTCATGTGACATGCTCTTGCATCTATTTTAAATCTAATAAATTAAAACATGAATGATGAAATAAGATGTTCATGGTGCTTCACAAATTTGAATGCACCCACCCCAGACTCTCGCTAACATGCAGATTCTGGGCCTGAGGTTTAGCTTTTCTACCATCTCCCTAGGTTAGGCTCATGCTACTGGACCAAGGACCACACTTGAGTACCAAGATGCTAGGGAACATTCAGATGGTTTGAAACCTGAGCTAAGGATGCCATCAGGCTGATTGCATTCAACTCATTTTTCCTATGCCACCTCAGTTATATAAATCATTCTTTAAGTCTATAGAGAGGTTTCTTTTGGAAGGAATGGCATCCTTTTCAGCATCAAAACGTATATTAGGTTTTGTAAAAAATTAAATAATGCTTGACTTTTTTTTTTTTTTTTTTTTTGTTGAGACAGGGGCTTGCTCTGTCACCCAGGTTGGACTGCAGCAGCATGATCTTGACTCACCTCTGCCTCCTGGGGTCTGACGATCCTTCCACCTCAGCCTTCAGAGTGGCAGAGACTACAGGCTCACACCACCACACCTGGCTAATTTTTCTAATTTTTAATAGAAATGGGGTTTCACTATGTTGCCCAAGCTGGTCTCGAGCTCCTGGGCTCAAGCTATATGCCTGCCTTGGCCTCCCAAGGTGCTGAGATTACAGGTGTAAGCCACCACATGAAATCAAGCCCGGCCATGCTTGATTTTTAATAAAGCATCATATCTCTCTCTTTTTACCTGAAAAAAATCCCCTCCCACCCACCTTATATTTCCTAAACAATAAAAAATGAATTTTACCATTTCTGGTCATCAAAGGCATTTTTTTTAGATGGCTTACAATCTTTTAAGTTATAGAACACATTTACAACATCCTTGACACTTAAATAACATTTCCAGTGTTCTTTTTTTCTTTTTTAATTATATTTCTAAAGATAGCTAAGGGAACAATTTCAAGTAGTTCCTCTGTGCTTTTAGATGTAAGTTCTTTCAATCTCCTTGTATGCCTGAGAATTAAGAGACTCGCAGTTTGCCATGTCCTATCATGTTAGCTGATTTTGTAGGGAAATCAAATCTGGCACCTTTCAATTAACTTCTTTACCTCTCTAATCTAAAAACAGATGGAATACTTTCTGGAGCAAGAAGGCATGATTACTATCTGTGGATTGCCTTGACTTCCTCAACTGTGTCTTCTGTCATTTCAAAATTTACTAAAAGACCTCTAATAAAAGCAGGAAAGCACAGACAGAAAGAAGGTGATGGTGTTGAAAAATAATTTACCCCTAGTCGCGAGCTTGGCAACTCTTCGAGGGATCACAATGGTATATCTCATCTGGACCTAGAGATCCCGAAGGAGGCGATAAGTGGAGATGTTTTGTACCCTGGAGCTTAGTCATTCTCCTCGGTGACTGAGTGCATGCTATTTTGGAGGAAGATAAAGAGGAAGGGAGACAAGAAGTGGAAAAGAAAAAAGTCTCTGCCCTCATACATGCTTCTGTTCACTACGTTTGTACTACTTTTTTTTTCCTTTGAAAAATTTTTTCTTTGAATTTTTTTTCTTTGAATGATTCGATTTTTTTAAATTATGTGGTCATGACGTATGTTAGGTAACAAAAAGAAAAATAAATAATGATTCCAATTTTGTTAAGTATATGTATAGAAAAAAGGAAAGTAAGCAAATCGATCAGTTATCTCTGGGTGATAATATAATGAATAATCTTTATCACCTTCATACTATATTCTGTATATTTTATTCTCTAAAATTTTCCGTTAAGCCTGAGTAAGTTTTTGTATCAGAGTTTTAAAATACATTTTAAAAGGAAATGGCAACTAATTCAGCTACAGCTTTTTTATAACATCGTATATGAAAGTTCCTATATAGTAAATGTATTTGGAAATGTAATGCATTTGGAATAATTTTTCAGTAAGGATGCATCTTTTTAAGTGACTTTATTAGTCTCCATTTTGCATTTTTAAATATATAACTATGCAGGGCTTCACATTTTCCCCTTCACTTTTGCTAGCTGTCAGTCATCACCTCTACCTTGAAACAAGTCTATGACCACTGGGATTTGTAGATAATTATCATTAACTGATTGAGTGGATTCAGCACTGTGCCTGTTGTAATTAAGTGTTTGGATATGCAAATAGATGAAGAATAGATAAAAGAGAAGGTACTGATTGGGTTGTTAAATTCACAATACGATGGTTGATGGTGACAAGTAACAGCATGATGTCCTTTTGAAGATACTGTATTATTTCTTGAATACCTTTTCAACTAAGTTACTGTTATTTGAAATTCCACTTAATGCCAACACTGGCCTCTCAACATTTCATTCCAATCTCATTGTTTTTCAAAGGCTCAGGGTTATATTGGCACTTTTTTCATTACTGCCCTTAACTGACCATTTCCTCTTTTCTTTCCTACAACAGATTGCAGATTGAGCTTAACCAAGAAGTTCGTAGGCTAACCAAGGCTGGCTTGACCTACAAAAGAAGAGAGTTCGGCCTGCCCACTTGGGTTTGTGTTGACACGGCTGATAACTTGCCATCACCTGTTGCCAGTGTGGAAAAATTCTCCCTGTTGAATTTTTTGCACATGGAGGACAGCAGCAAAGAGGGCAACACAGGCTGATAAGACCCAAGACAGCAGGGAGATTATTTTACCATACGCCTTCAGGACGTTCCCTCTAGCTAGAGTTCTGGACTTCCGCAGAACCCGGTCCAGTCATTTTGATTTTGCTATCTCTTTATTTTTTTTTTTCTTTTTCTTTTTCCCACTACATTGTATTTTATTTCTGTACTTCAGAAATGGGCCTACAGACCACAAAGTGGCCCAGCCATGGGGCTTTTTTCCTGAAGTCTTGGCTTATCATTTCCCTGGGGCTCTACTCACAGGTGTCCAAACTCCTGGCGTGCCCTAGTGTGTGCCGCTGCGACAGGAACTTTGTGTACTGTAACGAGCGAAGCTTGACCTCAGTGCCTCTTGGGATCCCGGAGGGCGTAACCGTACTCTACCTCCACAACAACCAAATTAATAATGCTGGATTTCCTGCAGAACTGCACAATGTACAGTCGGTGCACACGGTCTACCTGTACGGCAACCAACTGGACGAATTCCCCATGAACCTTCCCAAGAATGTCAGAGTTCTCCATTTGCAGGAAAACAATATTCAGACCATTTCACGGGCTGCTCTTGCCCAGCTCTTAAAGCTTGAAGAGCTGCACCTGGATGACAACTCCATATCCACAGTGGGGGTGGAAGACGGGGCCTTCCGGGAGGCCATTAGCCTCAAATTGTTGTTTTTGTCTAAGAATCACCTGAGCAGTGTGCCTGTGGGGCTTCCTGTGGACTTGCAAGAGCTGAGGGTGGATGAAAATCGAATTGCTGTCATATCCGACATGGCCTTCCAGAATCTCACGAGCTTGGAGCGTCTTATTGTGGACGGGAACCTCCTGACCAACAAGGGTATCGCCGACGGGACCTTCAGCCATCTCACCAAGCTCAAGGAATTTTCAATCGTCCGTAATTCGCTGTCCCACCCTCCTCCCGATCTCCCAGGTACACACCTGATCAGGCTCTATTTGCAGGACAACCAGATAAACCACATTCCTTTGACAGCCTTCTCAAATCTGCGTAAGCTGGAACGGCTGGATATATCCAACAACCAACTGCGGATGCTGACTCAAGGGGTGTTTGATAATCTCTCCAACCTGAAGCAGCTCACTGCGCGGAATAACCCTTGGTTTTGTGACTGCAGTATCAAATGGGTCACGGAATGGCTCAAATACATCCCTTCATCTCTCAACGTGCGGGGTTTCATGTGCCAAGGTCCTGAACAAGTCCGGGGGATGGCCGTCAGGGAATTAAATATGAATCTTTTGTCCTGTCCCACCACCACCCCCGGCCTGCCTCTCTTCACCCCAGCCCCAAGTACAGCTTCTCCGACCACTCAGCCTCCCACCCTCTCTATTCCAAACCCTAGCAGAAGCCACACGCCTCCAACTCCTACCACATCGAAACTTCCCACGATTCCTGACTGGGATGGCAGAGAAAGAGTGACCCCACCTATTTCTGAACGGATCCAGCTCTCTATCCATTTTGTGAATGATACTTCCATTCAAGTCAGCTGGCTCTCTCTCTTCACCGTGATGGCATACAAACTCACATGGGTGAAAATGGGCCACAGTTTAGTAGGGGGCATCGTTCAGGAGCGCATAGTCAGCGGTGAGAAGCAACACCTGAGCCTGGTTAACCTAGAGCCCCGATCCACCTATCGGATTTGTTTAGTGCCACTGGATGCTTTTAACTACCGCGCGGTAGAAGACACCATTTGTTCAGAGGCCACCACTCACGCCTCCTATCTGAACAACGGCAGCAACACAGCATCCAGTCATGAGCAGACGACGTCCCACAGCATGGGCTCCCCCTTTCTGCTGGCCGGCTTGATCGGGGGCGCGGTGATATTTGTGCTCATGGTCTTGCTCAGCGTCTTTTGCTGGCACATGCACAAAAAGGGGCGCTACACCTCCCAGAAGTGGAAATACAACCGGGGCCGGCGGAAAGATGATTATTGCGAGGCAGGCACCAAGAAGGACAACTCCATCCTGGAGATGACAGAAACCAGTTTTCAGATCGTCTCCTTAAATAACGATCAGCTCCTTAAAGGAGATTTCAGACTGCAGCCCATTTACACCCCAAATGGGGGCATTAATTACACAGACTGCCATATCCCCAACAACATGCGATACTGCAACAGCAGCGTGCCAGACCTAGAGCACTGCCATACGTGACAGCCAGAGGCCCAGCGTTATCAAGGCGGACAGTTAGACTCTTGAGAACACACTCGTGTGTGCATGTAAAGACACGCAGATTACATTTGATAAATGTTACACAGATGCATTTGTGCATTTGAATACTCTGTAATTTATACGGTGTACTATATAATGGGATTTTAAAAAAGTGCTATCTTTTCTATTTCAAGTTAATTACAAACAGTTTTGTAACTCTTTGCTTTTTAAAACTTAAAAAAAAAATAGTTGCTGAAGTACTGTACAGGGTTGTACAATGAGAACCCAATGCCAAGGCAAAAAGAACGAGTGATTCTTCCTTAGGATACACATCAACCACTTCGCTGTTGAAGCTGTCAGAATAAATTCCTGGTGGTCAGATGAAAGGGCAGATTAAATGGACTCATCAGGGTAAGAGGAATAATATGGGTGAAACAAGAAATGGCCCAGAGAGTTTCACACTATTCCTATACCTCCAGGTCTGGAAGACAGGTAAAAAAAATTCTGTAATGTAAGAATGGAGGTAGTTACCCTGATTTGACCCAGTGCGGGAAATGCTGCAAGCACCAGAAGGAAGCTAGTTCCCGTGAGATAAGTTAACCCGGCCTGACAGAATCAAGAAAATTGAGATGAGATTTGAAAAGACCTGAAAATGCAGGGGTTGGCTTTCCGACTGGGAACTTAAAAATCACTCTTCATGCTTCCCTGGTCCTAAGTGATAACAGAGTTAGAGACTTGAGTCTGATTTCAGTCATCTTCAGGGACCGGTCTGATGTTGTAGCAAGAAAACTCCCTTTAAAAGTGTTACTGTTCAAATCGTATGTCAGGTTGAATCACATTCAACAGAGATATATTCTAGAATAATTTTTTAGAAGAGGCTAATAAAATTAAGGGAAGAATTATATTGAATGGAATTATTTTTGATAATGAGAATTATTTGGGTAGATTCACTGAGGCTATGTCAACATGATATTTAGACCAACAGGTGATCAATGTTTTGAAAATACAACAATGACTTATTTAAAAATTACCCTTACTGCTATTTAGACAAAAACAACTGGTCAGTGGTTCTGTTATGTCAGCTGACTTTGTTAGTATCATGTTGAAATAGCTTGAAGTAATATCTTTTATCCCCTTGCAAATTCTTGTCTTCCAATCATCTCCCATATATTTTCATAATTAGTTGTTTATAACACCTTCGTTTTTCTCCCTCTCCTCAGTATTTCAAGGAAAATTATGGATGCCAGTCTTGGCTGCACAAAATATCCATATGTACTTATACATTTTTAAATGCATACTAATTTTCACTGCTAATAATTCTGTAAGGACACATCAAAGCTGGCCAAAATAATTAATTTTTTAAAAAGCGACACCTGGTTTCCACCTTGTACTGACTTTGATCCTGTTCCACTTTTGAAATTTTATTTGTTCCTTTTCCGTCGTGGATGTTCCTCTACTTTGGCAGTTGCGGAGGGATCATCAATCTTCTGTTAGCAGGACAACGCATGAAAAACAAACAAGTCAGAGAGTGAAGGCTTATTCCCCTAATCCTGGCAGAGCAGGGCATAGAAAAGAGAGGGATGTCCTTGCTTAATTCTAGATACTTTTGAGGCAACATCTTCATAAAACACATAGTTTAATCTTTGCCGTCCTTAGACAGAGAAGGGCTATGGATCACATACATTATCAAAAACTACTCCCTTGGAAAAAAAACTTTTTAAAATCAAATTTAAACATTTCACTCTGTGATGCATATTTCTTTTACCACTGGCCATTATTATAAGGACCCATGAAGTAAATGTCACCATCATCTTACTTGCTCTCTCTCAGCAAAATAAAACTGTGATGTGTCTTCTTTGTAAAAGTTTAGGTATAAAATGCTATGCAACTTTTTCTTTATAGTAAGAGCTTTATTTTCTTTAATAATATAGCCCAACTTATATGTTTTAATCTCCCTTCTCCCTCAGAATAAGCAGAAAATATAACTGCGGCTGTATGTTAGACACAAGAATTGAAACTGTGCAGTCAGTAGAGCTGAACTTAGCTATGAATTAATTTAAATTAATTCTAAAGTGACTCTGCTTTCCATTTTAGTCTATTAGCTAGAGGGTTTTGGCTGTTGCTTTTTTTAAAGTTAGGTCCACGCAGTGAAGGGAAAAGAGTGTGAAGGTGATCAGTGTAGCACTAAGACATCTAAAGTCGAGACAATGACATGGGGGCTTTGTGTACTTAGCTGGGTAATTCCCTTCTACTGTCCTCTTCCCCTTGGCTGTGTAGATAAAATTGTGCATTCAAATGATGGTACTTTGACTTCTGAGGGTTTTTATTTCTGTTATTCACCAAATAGTCATTCTCATTTATGTATATTGTGTGTTTAACCCCCCAGTGGGATTTCTGGCCGCTGAAATCGCTTTGGGCCAGGAAAAACAAGGATGAAGAGGTTCCTGTCATTTCTTATGGAGTTCACAGAATTATTTGGGGCTTAAGTAGTACATTGGAGACAGTCACGTGCAATGCTTAAGGTGGTCTAACGGGGTCCCTTTTGCTGGAGGTGTTCCTGAAGAGATTGAACCTAGTAACAGGCTTTATTTTCATCTTGTGTACAACATGACAAAGACTGCTAAGATTAAAATCCGTCTCCCATTTGTTGCAGCCTCACCTACACCAGGATAGAAAGCACATGATGGAATCTGTGATGTCTAATGTGTCTTATGAAAATAGCCAAACAACTGTCCCTGGGGATTCTACATTGATTGGCATTTTTAGTCATGGGAATGTATTTTTGCAGAAATACCTGCTTTGTGTTTGGGCCTCTCTTGCTGTAATTATGATGTATTTTGAGATGATTAGTCAAGAGTCAAGGTTGAGAGTACAGGCCAAGACCATGGAAAAAAATCCATGCTCGCTGGCCAATAAAGAGCTTGATGCTGCCTGGCCAAATAAGGTGATTCAGATAGAATCTGATCCCATTCAGAGCTCGGTAACTGTCACTGTACAGAAGACATTGAAAAGGAAGTGGCATAGTCATGATCACAAGGATATATTGACAGTTATCTATAGCCAGGGTAGTTGTTAATACCTGCTTGTTTGGGGAGATATGTTTGATTATAGAGAGACTCTGGGCTACCCTCAAACACCATCAGATGCAATTAGCAGCCCACGGCATGGGACAATCGCAGGCAGCTACGAGGATTGTATCCCCTGCCTATTTTCCTTGTGTATCAAATGGAAAACATTCTCCCCTGTGAGAAAGAATGCAGTTTCTAATTATCTGGATGTTCGTTGAAAATATATTAGATATTCTCCCTGAGGTTACAAACAAAGCCTATAATGTGACCTGTCTGGTAAAAAGTATTAATGAAGTAGCTCATATTACAACTTCATTTTCTACTAGCACCTATCATAATAGTCTTAGTCATTTCAAACAAATCAGAACTTCCCCACCAGGGAGGACAACTTCATGCTGTGATCGAAGCATCCATTCAGAACACGAGGCAATATTGTAGTCCACAGGGAATGGATGCTTCACTTGATCGCCGGACCTCAGCTGCAGAGGCCATCGCAGCTCTTGAAAAGTGAAGTGGTTAATTTCCATTGCCATCTTTGCTTATAGCATTTTTCTCTAACCTATAACAAGGAGACATTACGTTTTACTTTAGAACATGAGAATAGCAGTTTTGCTCACGATTTACCATTCCAGCTGCAGGGGAAAGCAAAGCAGAAAACAGTGCCCCAAATGGAAAAAAGATACTTACACAGAACAAAACAGTTCTTGGTCTTTTTCTTGGTCTTGTCGAACCTTGCCTGATGCTCTTTCTAAAGTCAAAATACGAATGCTAAGAAGGCATAACCTACATCCTTCTCTGATTTCTTCAGCAGGGTCAAAAGACAGTTACCAGCAATGGGGAATGCTTGTCACTGTGGAGAAAGAGTTTTGTACATCTCTGGTACCGTTGTTATAACAAATCAGATTTTCTTACTATAGTTTTTTGTTTTCTAGCTACACACCCACCAGAAGAGCACAAAGGAAGGCCATCGCAACAAGCATTTTAAAATTAATATCAAACATGCACATGCGTGGACACACACACACACACACACGAGGGCATTTGTAAAGGTGTCCCTGGAATGTAAGATTTATAACCGTTTAAGGCAAGGTGAAGGCATTGCCAACTGTGTGTGCCTCATAGGACTAGTGTATATTCACTGAAAGTTGACCTGATGATTTGTTATTGTTTGAACCATATGCTGATTTGCTTCTGGTTTCTCTTTAGTGTGTTCTCTCTGACAAGGGGCTGGAAGATTCTGCATCACACATCCTCTGAGACCTACCATGTCGCACACTTTGTTAATGACAAACTTCACTCTACACTATACAGTACCTTGTTGATATATTCAGTAAAGTCTTATTTTAAAAGAAAACCACATTGTGTTTATCTGAGTAAGTTCATTGGGATGTAGTCAATACTTGTGCTGTTAATGTAGAATAAATGATGCAGGAGGGCAGGAATAAAGGAAGTAATAGGATTTTTGTATTCTCCTATCATGAAGATGACTTGCATTTCTAAAGGCCAGTTGATCCTTTTTGTGTGAGGAGTTTATATGAAATCCTCACGTTCTTTGAAATTTCCTAACTAAATTGTGTGTTCCTATGAATACACACATACACAAGAGCATCTTATTTCATATTGGTGAAATCTATGTTGTTTAGGATATAGAGAATGACATTGTACTTATCAGAATAGTCTTTTCCTCTATTCAAAATAGATGCTATTGGCTTTATTTTTTATTTTTTAATTTTGTTTAAACAAGGTGTCACCATGTTGCCCAGGCTGGTCTCAAACTCCTGGATGCAAGCAATCATCTCGCCTCGATCACCCAAAGTGCTGGGATTACAGGCATAGGACACCATGCCCAGCCACACTGTTGTTTTTAAATGTCAGTTTTCTTTAAGAATTCTCATAGTACTTTTCTGCTTCAGAGTTTATAGCACATCCATCCATCCTTTCAGTAGGCACTCATGGAAATGTAAGTCCATGCTCAAGTTCTGTTCTGATTAGTCTTACGATTTTTCAGAACCCCTTTTTGCTAATCCCTCTTGGCCATTTTATTAATAATGTATTTGACAGAGATTGAATCAGGAAACGTGACATTTCAGTTAACTAGTATTACCTGTTTGTAGAATCTCTGTTGGAACATCGACTATGAAAGACAGTGCTAACAGGTAATTCCTATTACGTTTGGGGAATTAATGTAAAGTAACATCCATGCTATTCTTGATTTGCCAAGAGTTACAGACCTTATTCTGTGCAGACTAAACCATTAGTGAAAAAATACCGTTCATTCAAAAGTAATTTATTAGTGTCTTCCTACTCTGTTCCAAACACTAGGCTGAGTTCGGAGGCCTCACAGAATAATGAAATGCGTTCTTAGCCAAATCAGGCACATCTCCCTCACTGTGTCCCTGAAGAAATCTCTTCATCTGATATATTTACTATTCATCTCCTTTGTATAGCACTATGTTAGGGTCTTCTGGGGATTCAGAGAAAAAGGTCTGGGAGCCATTAAGGAACTCACAGATCAGGTAATAAACACTTTTTCTCATGCATTCCAGTGTCTCAGAGACTGTGTAATTACTTTATACTACTTCGTTAAACTGACAGAACATCTAAGGTGACAAAAGAGATGTTTCCACCTGTTGGTAAGGTTGATGCACCTGTCATATGTTAGATGTTCTTGGTTTTTAATAGATGCAGCAATGAGAGAGTACATTGATAAAGTCAGAACTTAATTTGAATTAAATTTTCAAGTTTCCAAAAAGTATTTGAAAACTTTGAAATTGTATTTGGTGATTACACATGCAGCCGTTTAAATTTTTATTGAGCATCTCAATGGAAATCAATCTAAAGGAGTAATAATGACAGCTGACAATTGCTAACAACCTTTGTTTATGTAAGACCTTGTGCAAACTGTGTGATAACATATGTTTGCATTTTGTCTTTAAAATAACCCTGTAAGGTGCATTATTTTAATTTTTAGATCTTAAAACTTAGCTTCAAGAGTAATTAAGTGATTAGTCTATAGCTACAAATCCTATAAATGGCAGAGTCAGGAATTACCCCTGAGCATGACTCTATGGACTCTTAATTGTTTTCCTGCCTCTTAATAAATTGACCATCCTTGAGACTGACTGGCTGTCAGATTTTTCATGATGGAGCTATCACAACTTCTCAGTGGATGCATATATTATTATGGCAAATCAAGGGAAAATTTTAGAAACCTCAAAATTCCTGTCTTTTAAAGCCCTTGGTCATCCATTCCTACTTTTTATAAAAATTCTTTTTGTGATTATTTGATGGCTGCACACTTATCAGATTTGAAAGTTTCAGATGGAATCAAGATATGTCTATACCCATAGGGTGAGCTCAAAGAGCCGTTAAAAGGTCTTGAGTTGGGTTATTTTTAGTAATGAATTTGTTTCATACTTGAGATGTTGCTCTAAGTATTTTGTAGATTCCGCTGAAAAAGCACATATGTCACAATCTATTAGGGCATTAGTAAACTGGCTTCTGAATTTATGCTCTTATTTTTTTTCCATAACATAGATAAAAATGTGTGCTTTAGGGGATATTATATAAGCTTTATTTTCATTGGCTCTGCTGAAAGTTAAGGATACAAAAGTTTTTAATGGTAATACCCCAAACTATATGTCATTTTAGCACACACATACCAACTGGTGATCATACCTGTCTATTTTTGTTTTGTTTTGTTTTGATATGAAGTCTAAACTAGACGAAAACCTCAATATATCCTTAGGGGAATTCTTATTATTTCAATGACATAATAAACCTCCGTATTGGGTCACTCTTTTCTTAATATAAAACTATGCTGGCTCAGAAAGTCTTCTAAACTCCCTAGTTGGGATAGGATGGGCCTTTGTTGGTTTGGTTTTGATTTCATTCAGCAAATATTTACGGAGGCCTAGTAAGTTCTGGTACTGAATAAGAATGTTTTCCAGGAGAGTTAGATTTTGCACATCAAAAGTCTTTCTGGGAAGCTGCTGGTTTTTAACACTCTTTCTGGGCCTGGACTCTTTCTGCCTCTTTGCTTTCTTTGAGCACTCACACCGCTGTATTTAAATAATCAGCCTAGGATTCTGCTAGTTCCAGCACTAGAGAGGTCTCAACTGTTTTCTCCTCTCGGTTCCCCGACTCTGACTTGGTTAACACCCTTCCTTTAGTCTTTTTCTAATTTAGCCTTTCCAACACATTGAAGGACAAATGGTAATCATAATCTATAAGGAATGGTACTGTAGTGCTTGCAAAATATGCATTTTTATTGCTTGCAAGATAGAATTCAAACTCTTTGTGTGACATATGTGTCCTACTGCACGTTGCTCCAACATTCCTTACCAATATTGTCTCCTCCATTACATGCTGTAGATTACATATATATGTGTGTGTGTATATATATGTGTGTCCATATATATATGTGTGTGTGTGTATATATACATATGAATGACATGAGCAAACAAAATGCTTTCAGTTTATCTTCCTGGGATCTCAAGCTCCTTCAGACCACTGTATATTTGCTGAAGGTCTTTCATCCTATGACATTCCCCTTTGCCTGATGATATATTTATCCTTTAAGATGCCAGTCAAATTCCTCTCTTCCAAAGCTGCTGGAATCACACCTGCCAATTATCTGACCCCTTTGTGCAGTTAATACAACTTTAAAATACTTTTATTTTTAGCACCTATATATTGCAATTTTTTGTGAGTCTGCTTCATGCCTATACACTAGGGTCCCTGGAGAGAGAGAGAGAATGTATTCTGTAAATTGTTGTACGTCATCCAGCATTGAGAGCCATGCCCAGGCCCTGGTAGGTGCCCAGCTACAGGGGAAGAGCCACTCTGTCAGTAGCTTATGGCCAGATGGCTTTTTTTTAAGCCCCAGAAAGAGCTGCAGAGTTCTGACTTATGCGACATTAGCCTTGCTCAAACACCACAGTATGCATTTTACAAGAAAAAACAAACATATATATTTTCTTTAAAATCTCTTGATTCCTCATTAACATTTTTAAAAGAAATGTTTTTATGATTATTTGGTGGCCATGCATCTGATTTGAAAGCTTTAGATGAAATCAGTATATGTCTACATTCACAGGGTATGCTGAGAGAACAATTAAAATGACTTGAATAACATCTTTTTATTTTTCTTTTTTTGAGTTGAAATCTCACTCTCTCACCAGGCAGGAGTGCAGTGGCACGATCTTGGCTCACTGCAACCTCTGCCTCCTGGGTTCAAGTGATTCTCCTGCCTCAGCCTCCTGAGTAACTGGGACTATAGGCGTGCGCCACCATGCCAGACTAATTTTTTGTACTTTTAGTAGAGACGGGTTTTGCCGTGTTGGTCAGGCTGGTCTCGAACTCCTGACCTCAGGTGATATGCCCATCTAGGCCTTCCAAAGTGCTGGGATTACAGGTGTGAGCCACTGTGCCAGGCCAAGAATATCTTTTTTATATATTGCAGACAAACTCAAAACTGAATCAGCTTACAGAAAAGCATACAAAAAGGTATCTTTAAAAATCACCTTAAGGCCAGGCACGGTGGCTCATGCTTGTAATCCCAGCACTTTGGGAGGTCGAGGTGGGCAGATCACAACGTCAAGAAATGGAGACCATCCTGGCCAACATGGTGAAACCCCATCTCTACTAAAACTACAAAAAATTAGCCGGGCTTGGTGGTGCATGCCTGTAGTCCCAGCTACTCAGGAGGCTGAGGCAGGAGAACTGCTTGAACCCAGGTGGCGGAGGTTGCAGTGAGCTGAGATCGTGCCATTGCACTGCAACCTGGAGACAGAGTGAGACTCATAAAAAAAAAAAAAAAAAAAAATCACCTTGCAACAAAATATCACCATCATGAAAAGTCCACAAAGCACAAGTAGACACCAAGTTAAACATTTTGACAGTTTGCTAGTCAAAATGAATTCTTTGCATGTGAAAAGCAGAGAGAGAGATTTTTTTTTTATCAGCAAAATCGAAAGAGACAGTCATTATTCACTATGTCATATCCCATATAAAAATATAGCATATATCATTTAAAGGTTCATGTCGTGTTATCTTGGTTATTGCCATGAGAATAAATAGTCTTTCCTAGAAATGATATGCTCCTAAAGAAGAAGGGAGTGGAGAGTGGTAGTTATTAAGACATCAGTTTGAAATCAAGCTGACTTATTTTGGAATCCTGCTTCAACCACTGACCTGCCAACTGACCTTGGCAATAACTTGCACTTTATGGTTATCAGTGTAATTTTCCTAAAATGGAGACGATGGTGTCTAACACATATGGTGGTTGTCAGAATTAAAGGCATGTATAGTAGTTGACACAGTATCTGGTACTGAGTATACATTGAATAAATGACATATTATTGACATGTTATTTTCATGCAGATGTAATTCACAAGCACATGGTGACAAATTGCCACCTTTTTATGATGAAAACCAAATTTCTTGAGTATTAAGATCAGAATTACATGTAGAGATGATCTATTTAAAGGTAATTAGCACACAGAATTCCTCATAACACTCAATAATTTCCACAGCCATTGTAAAGATGAGTCTGTCAGGAAGGTTTTCATTATTTTCTATTCTTTCTGGGGGAAATAGTTGAGAAGATGAAGTGCCATGGGCTAACGCGCAACCATGGCAGGCCTTTTTTCTCGTGGTGAGTGGGATCATTGAACAACATTGTTGAACAGAAAGAGAACAGACTTCTTTATGATGTAGCATATATTCTATCTGGTAGAGTACACGTAAGTGTGGTTATTGCTGAAAATTAATTCAGAATATGTGGGTGTCAAAAGAGCCCCAGGAACAAGCATTCAGAAGGCATTGGAAATCAAAATGCTAAAGACAAAATCAAGATAAGCTGAGCACAGTGGCTCATGCCTATAATCACAGCACTTTGGGAGGCCAAGATGGGAGGATTGCTTGAGGTCAGAATTTCCAGACCAGCCTGGGCAATGCAGTGAGAACCCATCTCTATAAAAATAAAATAAAATAAAATTAGCCCAGGTGTGGTGGCATGTGCCTATAATCCCAGCTACTTGGGAGGCTGAAGCAGGAGGGTCACTTGAGCCCAGGAGATCAAGGTGACATTGAGCTCTGATTGTGCCACTGCACTCTAGCTTAGGCAACTGAGCAAGACCCTGTCTAAAAAAAAAAAAAAAAAAAAAAAAAGTAATACATTTCTGATGTTCTGTTTCAGAAATCTATAGTTTTAAGTAAGACACAGTTTTATGATTCTAGTACACCACCAATTACGGCATCTAAATCCACACTTGGTTTGCTGATAGTGGGGATGGTAGCAGTCAAATGGAAGAACATTTTAATGTCTCTGCAATGCAGATGCAATCGTCTACCACCTGTCATGCAGTTACTTTTCACAAGCGATATCATTATTAAGTTTGTAATCTGTTTGTTATTATCAGGCATGCATCCTCTTCAGCTGGGTCATGTTATTTTCTTTCTGTACACTTTGTGGTAGTTAATAGTCTCAAAGCAATTCACTCACTCTGGTCTGTATCAGCATTATTTTCCTTTCTATTTATGTCTTTCCTTGCTCAATAAATGCAGAAGTTCAGATATTTGATGATGGGGGAAATACACTTTCTCAGTCCTTGACTGCATGATTTAATTGGTTTCAGGACAGTTATTTGGCAAGTGTCAATGGGTACTGGCATTCCTGTGGCCTACTGCTAATCTCTATTCTGTTTGGACCAGTGTCTGTCTTGATTGGTAGGCCTCAGCTATCCTATTGTTAAATATTTTACAATTATCTGCCCTCATTAGTTGGAATACAGCATGCTTTACTAGTGTATCCGAAGTAAGGAAGAAGCAGGAGGTGAGCTGTTTTGTAATGGAGGCCAGTTATATCTAATAGAGAGCGACAGTGTCTCTAAGACCGTAGCGTATTGGATGGGAAGCTATATTACGCAAACATGATGAATCTTTTAAATTCTGAGTCCAGTGCTGTCTACAGCTAAACTGAAACCCTGGCTCATACTTACCTTGGTTCTTCGGCCTGTTTATGCTTCAATTTTTCTCATCTGTACATGGGTTAATAACAATACTCACCTCAACAGTAACCATACTGCACAGTACCAGACACATATAAAATGCTCAATGAATATCAGTTGCTTTCTGAAAATATATGGAATTAGTGTGCAAAAACTGGGCTACAATAACTCAAACCCCCTTTATATCTTGGGTAAGACCACTTCTCTCTCTGGCTTGTTTCTTATAGTCAAAAGCACAGGAATTTAGTTGATCTCCCAGGTTATTTTGGACCTTAAATTCTGTTTTATGCTTGTTCATTTTCTATGTAGTTTAGATTTAGTTCATTGGACTGATTTGTGTTCTGTGTTCTTTTAAAATTCAGGAAGATGTGTATAGGATAGATAGAGCAAACATAAACACTCAGTTTCATTGACTTGAGTATAAAGACTAACATGTTTCTATTAGTTAAAATAAACTTAAACTTGTTATGTTTGGGAAGCAACCTGCATAACCATTAAAAGCAGGAGTTACAGAATCACAAAGAACTGCGACTTTGTATCTGTGTGATATTATTTAATGTCCCTAAGCCTCAGTTTCCTCATATACGAAATTAGGTACTAATACTTTTAAGGATTTGATGAGATAATTTATGTTGTCTTCACTTCAGTGGTTGGCATATATTAAAATGCATTATGACTGAAAAATTACAAATGAATAGAAATGAATGAATAGAAAGGGAGTAAAAACAGAACTCATTAGTTCAATCACTTCTCCCTCAAAACAAGGAAATGCAAACTATATTACTGAATAGACTATTTATAAAATACTCTATTTCAGTAAAAATTATCAAAGATACAGTGTCCTACAATACAAATTGTATAAAAAAGTTTCTTAAAATATTAAATATTTTATGTTTTCAAGCCTTTATGTAACAGCTATTAAACCCTAATATTTGACAGAAAAGGAGTTATAAGAATAGCTAGAAAATATTAAATAATAAATGTGGTTTATTTTTGATGGAGTAGAACAGATTTTAACCCTGACCCCTGCCACTTTTATCTGAATCTTGAACAAATGTACAATTATGGTTTAAAAAAAGAAAGATGACAAGTTTTTAGAATAATTAGGAAATTATTCTTTCCCGGACCTTCAATACTTTTATAAAACCACTACTTAGCAGGTAACGATGGAATGTTAATTTAAAAATTTTTAGTCTTTAAAGTGGTTTCCTAAGAATATCTGCCACTGAACACTAGCTCTGTTTCATCACATCATACACCTGAATACAATCAACATGGCTTTATTAAAGATGTTATATAATATTTATATAATACACATTTCCAATAATTGATAATAGTCTAATGACTGATATTTTAAATTAATGGATGTAATTGTGTAATTGGAAAGTGGTCCTTGGGACTCAGATTGAGGTATCATTATCTATTCTTTCATAAGCTGTTATTTATGATTCTCATTAATTAGTTCTTTGTTATGAAATCTTTAAAAGTTCATTAATTCTGTAAAGGGAATTTAATAAAATGCAACTAAATTAGTAAAATAATTATTTTTATAAAGTTAGTATTAAATACTATGCTACCTCTATAAAGGACTAAAATAGTATTTTTTAAAAAATTTATCAAAGTAAATATAATAAAAGTATTTAACGGTATTTGTATCGCAAACATTGAAAATCTGCCTGGCAGTTTAAAGAACATCACTAACATTGCTTAAATGTAGGAAAATCAAAGGTGAAGTCATCTGTGGAAAAAAAAAAATCATATTCTTATTAACCTTAACTAATTTTCTAAAGTGACAGAACTTCAAACTTCCAGAGACATGTTTGAAACATTTTATTTCAGTAAATACAGCTGTCACCATTGAAAGAATTACTCCAAAGGAAATCTGTTTTAAAAAGCCAGTATAAACTGAAAAGTAAGCAACGAACCATCTTCAGGAAAAGAAAAAGAAAGGCAAATAAAATATTTATACGAAATTATGAACATTCTTGGCCGGGTGCGGTGGCTCACGCCTGTAATCCCAGCACTTTTGGAGGCTGAGGTGGGTGAATTATTTGAGATCAGGAGTTTGAGACTAGCCTGGCCAACATGGTGAAAGCCGGCCTTTACTAAAAATACAAAAATTAGCTGGGCATGGTGGCAGGCGCCTGTAATCCCAGCTACTCGGGAGGCTGTGGCAGCAGAATTGCTTGAATGTAGGAGGCGGAGGTTGCAGTGAGCTGAGATCATGCCACTGAATTCCAGCCTGTGCAACAGAGCAAGACTTCATGTCAAAAAAAAAAAAAAAAAAAAAAAAAGGAGACTAACATTCTAACAGGCAAAACAAAACAAAAACAAAAACAAAAACCACGTTTTACAAAACAATAGTCAAAGTGGGCAAGTAAATAGTGGTGTGACATACATTTTTAGGGAAAAACAAACATGTTTTGTGGAGATAAATGTAAACACATTTTACACGTACAAATCATTTCTGGCATGGGTACAAATTTAACTAATCAAGTGTAATTTATAAATTATAAAAAAATTTTCATCTAGACCAAGAAGTTATTAAAAGCATTAACAAGTAGTTGAAAATATTATCTCTGTAAGTATTAGAAAGTTAAACCGCAGTAATTAAAACTCATTAAGAATCACCATGCCATAGACGTGGTAGGAAAAGCATTAGCTTTGGCGTTTAAATATTGACTCATTCACTTGCCAGCTGTGTTCTCTAGTCAAACAACTTTACCTCTTTAATGTTTGGTTTCATATTTTTTAAAAGGTATAACAAAAATACCTACCATAGTGTTGGCGTGAGGACTCATTTCAAGTTACTAGCACAGTGTCTAGTATATACAGTTGCTTTGTTACATTAATTCCATTCAATATTCTTTCTTTCCACAATTGTCTGTCACTCCTGGTAGAAGTAAGTGATTTTCCATGCTCCTGCACTGACAGCAAACTTCCTCCAGTCTGTTCTTCCATGAATATCTCAGACAGAGAAAGGTGCCTTCTCGTGTGATCAGGAGTGATGTAGCTTTGAGGGTGGACCCACCATTCCTGTCATATTCTTTGGGTAGGTTCATCTATCATTTGTCTTAAAGGAAGATTTGAAACATAATAGCTTCCTCTGCAGCTTCTGTGGATGTCTCTGGAAAAGCTGGCAGGGGACATACTCTTGCAAATTTTTCATGTTGTAATCACCCACCGGTGGTAATAATAGGGTTAATTATATGAAACCATATAGTGGTGTCACTTAAAGGGAATTTAAATTCTCTCTTGTCCTTACTCTGCTCCACCATCCTCTACTACGCTTGAAATGCCTACCATTATCCTCATTCTTTTGATACCAGGCATCACTACCAAAATGTATACACATTACCTAGATTTTCAAGAAGTGAAATGTTTAGTAACCATTATGATGGAAGCTGGGACTAGGTGGCTTCTGCTAAATGTAACAGTTACCAGTAGAGAATGGGATAAAGGACAACTGAGAGTGGACAGAGAAAGGAGAAATGGAAGAGTTTGGAGCATGGGCCATTACGATGGACAGACGCCACCGGGGAGAGCAAGGTTTGCCTGTGTGGTTGGCATTCTTGGAAGTGATCTGGTTCTATTGGCAGAGAGCCTTGCTGTTAGCCCCTTGCCTGTTGTCCAGGCTGAAGAGAGTGATTTCCCATGGTTCTGTCTTTTTCTCCAGGCAACACTTCCTGATGACTGATAGATATTGGGGTAGGAAGTCTTAGACATCTTACTCCAGCTCAGATCTGCTCTGATGGGCTGCAGGCTCAGTTTAGTTTTCCCTTGAGATTTCATCATGGCTTTACCTCTCCCTCTACCAGTCCTGGTTCTTCCTAACCTTCCACAGGTGTCAGTTGCAAAAACCCTCCCAAGTAAGCCTCTCGTGTGCTGCTCTGTCTCAGAATCTGTTTCCTTGGGAACCCAACCTGCTACAGCCTACTTCACACTTCTTCTTAAGGCTGTCTTGAATTCCTCCAACAATAGAACTGTAATTATGTGAAGGTGTGAGGCTGGGCCCAAGGGATTTCTGTACTTATTGAGCAGAGCACAGTAACATTAATTCGTGTTATAACCACTGACTGTTCCAATTCCATGAATTTAAATGACGCACTTGAACATATATGAGGCCCAGAGTTTGCTGTATGTCTGCAAATCTATTTTGATTAACCAGGGCTGAATTTTTTCCCCTTCTCTTATGACTGTCAAATAACCTTGGTATATGCTAAAAATAAAAGATTAAAAAACATACAGTGCAAAAAAGCAAACAAAAGTTAGCTAACAATCAATTCTTTGAATGAAGCCCAGTGAAACCAAGTTTATCAACTCTATCTGAAAATAAAAATGTCCAAGAAAATGACAATCACAACGACTGGTGCATTAGGATAAGTGTCGTCTCTTGTGCATAGATAAAAACTAAACTGAAACCAAAAAAATTTCTGAAGCAGGCAGTCTCTATTCTGTAACAATGTTTTCTCACGATCCAGTTATTTTAAGGATACCTGTAGGATCCCACAGATTTTCTCAGTGATTGACTGGAAGCTGGGGAAGTGATGACTCTCATTCACTGTGGTCCTGTTTCCTTCTCCTTGACAAATTCAGTTAACCAGATGGCAAGTTGTTTATGAGCATGCCTTCTGGTTAAGTTGACAAAATCTTGACAGGAGTAAAAGAGAATTGAATTCTCTTTGTGAAGTGATTTATGATTTTAAAATAAGCAGCTTTTCTTGAAAGTAGTTTACTGGGATGCGCAAAAAGAGGATGAGTATTAAAGGCCGTTAGGCATTCAAGGAACCACATTTACTTTCTATAATGCAAGTAGAAGGGGCCCCACCAGTCATTCTGAGACTTGTGTCCATTATCTGCTACTTTTTAACGAGCCCAAATGATGGTAGCAATGATTGATTTGTCTCAATCTTCTTGGATAGCTGCTGAATTTCCTCTCATGAGTTTGGCTAAAATTAGAGTGTGTGTTAGTAGAATTTATATTTATAGACTATTGCTATTATTATGTGCATCGCCCATTTTAAAGATGGAAACACTGAAGCCCCCAGAAAGGACTGGCTAAGCTCTTACAATAAGTGGTGGTATGAGCTTTGAAACACCGGGATTAGGATTTCAAATCAGGCTGTTTTCCCTCAACTCACCATAGTGCTTTCACTAGCAGAAATTCTTAACAGTTGTTATTATCTAACTGCTTGACTAGTGTGGACTCTGCTGTGAGCTTGTGGTGGTTCGTTCTGCAGATAAAGCAAAGGAAATTTGGAAATGGCCAACCTGAATACTTTATTTCCAAAACTATATTTTATCAGGGCAGTAAGGCAATCAGTGGAGTAATGACCCTTCCAAACTGCTGACTACATTTAGAATCATGCAATTATTAGTGTTTAATGCAGATTGTGACCAAGCTTTCCTTGGGAAGTAAAGTTTGGTCACTACAATATACATAGCAAGTATTAAATATCTTGAGAGGCTTTCTTTAATTGTTTAATTCATAGGAAAGCCACTGGGAGACTTCTGGGAGCCAGAAGCAAATTAGGAGACACAGAATTATTTAATAATAATAATAATGACTAAGTTCTCTCATCAAGATCTCTGCCATGATAGAACCACTTGCTGTCATAAATTTTTTGCTATTGAATAAATATGCTTTGTGAATATTCCATACATGTGCTAAATTCTCACTGGTCAGGCTCAGTCTTTGCTGTTAGAGTCGAGGATCTCTGCAAAGAGATTTGATCCCCCTGAGTAGAACATAGGCCACATAGTATGGCAAACACATCATTAGAAACTGCCTCCTATTCCTCTCTTAAATCGCCTGAGAGAATTGGTGTACACAAATATTTCTAAAATACAGATCCCACCTTAGGCTTTTCAGCAGCACAGTTGAATTGCCTACACGAAAATCCTGACCTCACTTTCTTCTGGCCTTTCCTCCCTGTGACCTTGGGCAAGTGGCTTAAACTGTAGCCATAATTTCCTCATAGATTTGGTGTAAGTACTTAATGAGTTAAAATGTATAGAAAGCATGTACTACATCTAGTGCAGTTCTCCATAATATGGGTGGCAATTACTCTAATCCCATCCACAAAGTATTTAGTCTATGACTTATTTCTGCGAAAACCCACGAAAGTGAAAACTAACAATAAGGAAGGACTTTAAAAACCTAACGGCCTCCAAAGACTAAAGGAGAGAGCATGGTATTTAACACCAGGGTGGAAAGCTGTGAGGGTCAGCTTTTTCCCTGGGTATGGCTTAATGGTATTCATTATTCCCAATTCCTTCTATGTATCTTCCTTTCTGGACAGAATCGATCACATTTGCTGGACTCCTTTATATTTGGATTCTACGTATCAATTAGGTTCTACCAATGACAGGCACGTGTGCAAAATTTTCAAGGTGGAGGTGAAGTGGAGGCTGTCTTCTTACTAATGTCAGTCATGGGCCCAAGAAGCAGTCAGGCACGGTGCCCATAATCAGTGTTTTAGTGTCTAGTCACTACCTTCAGTGAAGTCAGGGGTGATATTAATAGTAGGAGGAGAGACCTGGTTTCTGGATAAAGGCTACAGTGGTATGTCCTTGGATGCAACAATTTAAGAGGTAGTTCCTGATTTATCCTCCTCCCCTGTCCAATTCGTTCACTGATTTTGTGCACACCTAATACTTATATTAAACACCTCTCCTGCTTTGAATAACTGGAATAATTTCTGTTTCCTGCATTTTATCTTGTTGGATTAAGTATTTATACTAAAACTGATGGTAGGGTCTACTTACCTAAGGGTATACATTGGATATTGGTTACCTAAACTGGCTGAATTTGAAAGAAGAGACAGTCCTATTCATGCATAATGGGTCACTGATAATCTTTTGACTTACAACAAGAAAAAAAGTCAGCAACTGAAATTATTACCTGAGATCACCTGAATGAAGAGCCTATTAAAGCCAAGGCTTTGGCGGCCAACTTGATTGCATCAGAATTTTATGATGAGAATGATAATTGTGAGGTAGGCTGAAGCATGTATAGAAAGAAAAAAACAAATTCAGAGTTTTAAATACTCGGCTCAAGGCAAGTCAGAGGTCCAAGGAGCATCTATGATTATGTCCCACATTATTTTATGTCTTATAGTTTCAAGGTTGCTGTTGACCAAAAAAAAAAAAAAAAAAAAAAAAAAGAGAGAGAGAGAGAGAGAGAGAAAAAATGGCACACAGTCTCATCTTGTTTATTGCTGAAATATAATTTCAGTTGAATCACACCCGCACCAGGTCTTCCCTGTGAAAATTAGGGCATTGAGTGAGAAATATCAGAAACCCAGAGCATTATAAAGGGAATGTTAGGTAGGTTTAAATTATTTTGACTATACTGAACCCCCAAGTAAGTCCGGTGAGCCTTCTTTGCCATAGAACTCCTTCATCTTTGTTATATAAGGTTGATTCTGCCTTTGTGGGGAGAACTAACTCACCTAAGGTAACTAATGTAAAATAGCTTGTTCTGGTCACATCACCGCCTCCAGGTCTAGAATTAGTGTTGGTTCCCAGTGTCTCAGTAGGGCTTAAATATGAAGTATAAACTGGGAAGAAAAGGTTAAATAACAACAAAAAATGGCAATGGTTTGTTATTTTTTTATAAGGAGAAATCTGCGGACTATGTATGGCAGCAGACTCAAAAGGAGGTACCCCAGGTAGGAAAAATCATAAACAGATTGGGCCATATTAGCCAATATGAGTACATGTACCAGGGCCTTGGCATACTGTAGAATCTGAAATGTAGGGTGTATATTAGTCAGTTTGGACTGCTGTGACAAAAATATCATAGAATGAGTGGCTTAAACAATAAACATTTATTACTTCTAATTCTTGAGGCTGTGAAGTTGAAGATCAAGGTGCCTGCAGATCTGGTGTCTGGTGATGCTCCTCTTCTTAAGTTGTAAACAATTGCCTTCAGAAGGCTCTCTCCTGTCTCTTTTTATTAGGTCATTAATCTCATCATGAGGACTCCATGCTTATGGATTAATTACCTCCCGTAGGCCTCATCTTCAAACACTATTCCTCTCGAGGCAAGGATGTCAACGTACGAAATTGCCGGGCGCGGTGGCTCAAGACTGTAATCCCAGCACTTTGGGAGGCCGAGACAGGAGGATCACGAGGTCAGGAGATCCAGACCATCCTGGCTAACACGGTGAAACCCCGTCTCTACTAAAAAATACAAAAAACTAGCCGGGCGATGTGGCGGGTGCCTGTAGTCCAGGCTACTCGGGAGGCTGAGGCAGGAGAATGGCGTGAACCCGGGAGATGGAGCTTGCAGTGAGCTGAGATCCAGCCACTGCACTCCAGCCTGGGCGACAGAGCGAGACTCCATCTCAAAAATAAAATAAAATAAAATAAAATAAAATAAAATAAAATAAAATAAAATAGAAAAGAAATTTAGGGGCACATAAATATACAGTCCATAACAGGGAGATATGGACATTGGAGTGACCCATGATGTGATTCACTTTAATGTCTAAAAACATCTCATCAGAGAGTTCAGAGGGTACAGGGTCTCTCTCTGTCACCCAGTCTGGAGTGCGGTGGCATGATCTCAGCTCACTGCAACCTCCATCTCCTGGGTTCGAGCGATTCTCCTGCCTCAGTCTCCCGAGTAGCTGGGACTACAGGTGTGGGCCAACACGCCTGGCTAATTTTTGTATTTTTAGTAGAGATGGAGTTTCACCGTGCTGGTCAAGCTGCTCTCAAACTCCTGACCTCAGGTGATCCACCCGCCTCAGCCTCCCAAAGTGCTGGGTTACAGGTGTGAGCAATCGCACCCGGCCAGAGGGTGTTTAACTAAGGCATTCATTAATGCATTGATGAGGACACTCCTCTCTTAGAGAGAGATGAAAGTATAGATGCTGCCCACACAATCTGCTCCCTGTTTAAGTGGGGTTGATGGAATCCTGGAGTGACAGAGAACAAATGACAACATTTACTCCAGTTGCAGCAGAATGGATGTGGTTTTTATTATAACCATCCAAGGTATAGTAGTAGGAAACTGGGTTTCACCTGTTTTCAAGAATGGATAATTGCTCATTATAGCTTCATGAATAATATAGATGTTCAGCCAACTTAAGTTGTACCTGAATTGTACAAATGAAGGAAAGACGCAGGTTTGGGCAATTGAAGCCAGACTAATTAGCACAATATAGTATCATTAACACTCACATAATTCCCAGATTCAAGGTGCAGCAGTGGATATTTCTAAGATATCCTCATTTAACTTGCTTTTTTAAAAATCTCTGAAGAAGTTGGCTATGTTTTGGAGAATATACAATTGATGTAAGTTTACTCAGGTGGTAATTCCAGTTGCTACTGTTGTGGAAGATATGGTTTCTACTGAAACAAATTCAGCTGAGTTATGGTATCTCCAATGCAACTATCAATTTAGAAATTTCTTTCTTTTTATCTCAGTAGGCAAAGAACATTATAATAGTCTGCTTTCACCTTCATTAACATGGCCCATGGAGATATCACGAATTACTCCCAGTGACTTTGATTGTCTTATACCGGAGATTGTCTACAGCTTAATAACATCATGTGACTGAAGTGGAAGAACTGGAAGGAAAAGATATCCTAGAAAGCTCAGTAATTCACATGCATTCAAGAAGGTAGGAGAAATTTTTCAATAAAACTCAGGGACATGCCACGTTTTGCAAATTTCTGGCAGTTTAGTCGGGCATGTCTGGAAACCCTTTCCAAAGAAATTGGGCCTGTTCTTGATGGGCTCCCTGGATGTTTGAAGGCAACATATACTAGTTTTAGATGTGCTGCTTTGATACTTTTGATTCAATACTTAGTATTCCCTAAAGCTGTGAATTTGGTTTGTTCCTGAGGAAGAGTAGACTCTCTAGCTTTTACAGGCTGTGATCCAAGCTGCTGCCTTTGCTACTTGGTTACAATGATTCAGCAAATTCAACGGTGCGTAAACTGTTTCAGGCAGATGGTCATGCAGTTTGTAAAAACCTTGCCAATCTGGTAGGAAATTAAGAGTGTAGACCTCTGTGGTTCTGAAGCAAAATCACATCTTGTTTCTTGGATTATAAATCTCCTTGTCAGGGACAGTTCTTGTCTTATACTAATAGAAATGGTGCCGAAAGAGGCTAAACTGTTGGCCACTGGATCCCGGGTAGTCATGCAACTGCAATTATAATCATGTGTTTTGATCAACCAACCATAAAGTTGAGCTTGGGCAGCAGAACTTCTACATCAGGTAAAAATTATATATATATACACACATGTATGTATATGTATACATATGTATATATGTGTGCATGTGTATATATGTGTATACATATATGTATATATGTATATATGCATGTGTGTGTGTATATATGATTCACTGAGTGCTCCATTTGTTGCTTGAGCAGGTGTTCACCCTCCCACATAAATTTTTACTGCTGAATTGCCACCTTTTCTTCAACCTATACCTGCTTCTCAGAGAAACTATAGAGAAGAGGAAACTTCCAAGTAGCAGGTCTTTGAATGGTACATCTATTTGTTCACTCTGCTTGGAAACAAAAGTTTCACTAAGCATGGATACAATTTGGATGATTGGTAATAAGGAGACTTAGGGAAGAAATGCATATTAAGGACTGTTCATGAGTGGCAGAACCTATGAGAATATTCATGCCACATGTAATTTCTTTTCAGAAGACCTCCCTAGTTGAGGAATCTTTCAGTGATTCAGTAGATAAGGTGATCTATCATATGAATGTCAGCTGTCTCTTTTCCCAGCCACCCTCCCCATGTCTTGCTCAATGACTTCACGAATGAGAAGTTTATGCTAGCAAAGACGTTGGTAACATATACATTCAACAACATAGTTCATCTGGTAGAGTCAATACTGAGTACCTAAGAGCCAAATTTCTGATACCCTCGTATTGCACCATTCACTAGGAGGTTCAGCAATCTATATAATGGCAGGTGATGACAGTGGACTTCTTCCCTTATGCAAAGGACAACTATCCATATTGAAATAGACAATTACTCTGTATATAGATTTGCCTGCCTTGTAACCATGCCTTTGCATCTGTTTACTTACTTAATGGGACATTATTATGGTGAACCATACAACATTGCTTTTAAACAGTGGATTTGTTTATGGCACAGAGGTTAAGAAAATGAACTCAAGCCAATAAGAGTCACTGTTACCACGCACCACAAGTGGCCTGAAGCAACCAGCCTTTAAAAATACTATAATGGACTGTGGAAAAATCAGTTAGAGTGCCACGTGGGTGAAGCTGTCATTGGAAGTTGAGGACACTGTCATTCAGAATAAGAGGTATGATCTGAATTAGTGGCCAATACCTGGGCCTTTTTGTCTGTAGTTAAATATGATGTGAGGAATTACCTAAGCTCATGGTAATCTCAGATGTCATTGGACAGAGAAGCTCCCAGACCAAATTAAGATACTGAAATCAGATGATTTATGAATCAATTTAAAACAAATCACGAGAAGGAAGGGAGGAAAGGATGAAGTAGGTTTGCAGTCCTCTTAGAAGAAGGTAAAAGTGGGTAGAATGAACCATAGTACTTGACTCTTGAGTTCAGAATCAGATAATCTTCCTCCTTGGCCTCTTCTGTTTCAGGGCTTCTTGAATTTTTTTTTTTTTTTTTCTTTTTTGAGGTGGAGTCTTGCTATATCGCCCAGGCTGGAGTGCAGTGGCACAATCTTGGCTCACTGCAACCTCTGCCTCCCAGGTTCAAGGAATTCTCCTGCCCCAGCCTCTCAAGTAGCTGAGACTGTAGGTGCCCACCACTACACCCAGCTAATTTTTGTATTTTTAGTAGAGATGGGGTTTCACCATGTTCGCCAGGTTGGTTCTGTCTCTTGACTTTATCATGCTTCCTCTCTGATGGCAAGGTTATGTGGACCAGAACTGAAGTTTAAGGAAGGGCCTTAAGGTATGGAAGTTGCCTGGGATCAACATAATCTGTCCAAGAAACACAGTGACACATACATGCACAGCTGGCCAAAGCTATAGCTTCTCAATTACTTGATGAACAGCTATGAATTTTGTTTCTCTTTCTTAGACAAAGTGCATGTCGGTTCAGGATGGATGTCACTAATATGCAACTGATCCACAACCTCATAGAATTTTAGTATCCCTTATGCTTCGTGTACATGTAGTGTATGAAGGTACCTGAGGTACCCCATGTATACATAGTATATTATGAATGTTAGGCATCTTTTGGTCTTTCCTTTTTATCTATGGTTAGTATGCACAAGACATACATTTTACCTTTGCTTAATATGCCTTATAGTTTATTAACTTACTTAACGTATGAGTTTTGTTTTCTTGTTTTCTGTAACGGAATCGAATGTTTCCCAGCAGTACAATATATGTAAATCATTACAAATTATATGTGTTTAAAACTCAAGGGATGGAACTGGGAGAGATAACACTCATTTTTCACGTATGCATCGCTCACAATGTTTAGCTCTCCATCCACATGATGTTAGGATATGATGGCGTAGAAATCTTATTAGTCAAAGGAAGAATATTTCTCTTCCAAGAGGACACAACAATGATTCCTTTGAACTCCATGATTACCACTGAATAATTTGGTCTTTCCGTGCCTATAAGCAAAGAAGTTATCTGTATTAACTGGAACAATTGGTCCTGATTATTAAGGAGAGTAAGTTGTTCCTACAGACAAGGAGATATATGTATGGGACCCAGGGAATTTTACAGAAGCATCTCTAAGAACTTCCATGCTTTTCTGTCAAAAGTTAAATGGACAACTATCACAATCACATACAGGCAGAATCACTAAGGGTAAAAACCCCTCAGGAATTAGGATTCGGGTCACCCTACTGGGCAGAGCTCTAATTAGTCACAGTGCTATCTGATGTCAAAAGTTATATGAAATGGGGATAAACAGTGTCATAAACAACTGTGATCTCACGGCCAGTTGCAGAATAAGAAATTAATAACTACTCCTGTTCTCTTCCTTGCCTTGTTATGCATGTACTGACTTTTCACCTCTTTCTTTTTCCCTACAATTTTACAAAAATTGGGATACATTTGTAATTTGTCCCTCAAGTTACAGACTATCAGCTTGAAACTATGATTGGAATTGAAGGTTAAAGAAAACCCAGCTATGAATTCAGTGACTAACAAAATTTGAGGACAGTGTAAGTCTAATTCTAATTGCATAAGGAATAGTTACTATATGTTAGGCAGGTGCATGTTGTTATTGCTACTCTTTTCAAGTCTAAGTTCTGGGTACAAAGTGTACACTGTACTGGATTTAGTATTTGGCATCTATTTTCATATCCTTCTAGGGGTCATCTTGTACTAAAGAAGCGATAAGCCCACAAGTGCATTTCCCAGAGTCCCTTGCTGGTAGGGGTCTGAATGGGAATGAGGTTTCACCATTAAACATACTCATATATTTTGAAAGGGAAAAATGAGGCAGAGGCCATCTCTGTGTTGCTGGTTCGGTTAGCAAGTTTACTAAGACATGAGTGTCAAGGGAAGTTGAGGTGGAGATGGTGGCTATACAGTGCAGCTGTGTTTTCCTGATTCCCAGAGAACAATCACTCAGATGTGCTATTGAACTTAACACTTCCATTGGCAGTCCCTTTTCTTTGCTCCTTAAGTTCTTCTGTAATTTTCTAAGTATATAATTGCCCATTTTCCCTAAATAACTAGGTAGGTTTTATTTCCTGAACTGGACCTCTTACCAAACACAGATGAGATGTCCTGTCTGCCACAGGACTCCGCCAGTGATGCCAACTCTAAGTGGTCATTTACCTCTGTGATTGTGTTTTTAATGCCTGCCCCCATTAAGTGATAAGATCCAGGAATTTAAGAATTTATTTTGATAAGTACTTAACACAATGCTTGGCACATAAGAGGAATTTAATAACATTTTTCTGAATGAATAGACTTTCAACCATGTGTGAGCAGTCACAGAATTCACTGATCTATTATAATTTACCAATTCCTTTGCATCACAGCACCCATGCAAAATATTTTGGCTACAGGCAATGCTCCAGTTTTGATACTCTCCCTGTCAATATGCCTATTACCTCAATATAATTTAAGATCGACAGGGAGAGCATCAGTTTTCTGTAGTCTGATTGCAGAAGCATACATGTAAAAATATACCTTTTGGAAATGATTTTCTTAATCCAATCTGTCACTGATGGACATTTGGGTTGGTTCCAAGTCTTTGCTATTGTGAACAGTGCCGCAATAAACATACGTATGCATGTGTCTTTATAGCAGCATGATTTATAATCCTCTGGGTATATACCCAGTAAGCGGATGGCTGGGTCAAATGGTATTTCTCTGGAAATTTATAAACTATTAATTCTCTTTTGTACAGTTTCCTCCAGAAAGCCCCTATGTATTTATTCTGGGTAACAATTTACTTGAGTAGAAATCACTTGACTCAAATTTTGATGATTTAATAGCTCATTGAAAGAACTAGCCTGAAGCAGATAAAATCTGTTGCAGATGCTGTAACTCTTATTTGCATCCATTGGTCTTTTGGTTTGTGTGCTTTAATAATTTGAAAAACAAGAAGATAATCAGGAACCAAGATGGATATGTGTGTCTCGAGGCAGAACTTAATTCAAAATTGTTCAGAGTGTTTTGTCAGATGAACTCCTTAACCACATTTGTTATCAGTAGCATACAATATATTGGATTAAGTTTTTCAGTGATGTGCAAAGATGATGCCAGATTGATCCTAATAAACACAAAGTTTGGAATCAAAACGAGAATGTTGTTTTGATCGTATTGGTTTTAGGCAAAGGATTGTAAGATAAATTCTTTCATATTGGAATTTGTGTTAGTATCCACACTTTTTCTCACTGTAAAATTTAATGAACCTTGTATCATTAATATTTTTGTGTCAATGATGAGTTCTTCTTTTTTCTTTACCTGAGTTGTATCAACTAGTTTCAAAGGAGAGGGAGTGTTTTGGATAAAGGCAATAAATTACTTTTATTTTTTAATGTACATCTTATACATATAAAATACTTTTTCATATTCTGAAGAAGAATGAAACATTTCTGTCCTAGATGATTATAAAGTGTGTTGCTATATTATTTCATTATTTTCTTTTTTGTTAAAAATATTTTAATAACACAAGAAAGTAAAGAAAGTAATAAAAGGAACACTCATGTACACATTAACCAGCCTTGTCTGAACTCAATATCAACCTAAATTTGCTTCATTGCTTTTATTCATTAAAAATTACAAATACAATTGAAGCCTTGAGCCCCTCACCTGTCACACTACGCTCTTTGCTTTGTCAAATATTTACTACGTTCAAATGTATTATGTACAGTATAGTCTTATTTTACGTTTTAAATTTATTCATATAATTTCAAACTTAATGAATCATTCTACATTTTGCTATTTTGTGCTTAATATCCTGTTGTTGAAATGTTTCCATATTCCTTTAATTCATTCATTTTCAATACATTATAATATGCTATTGTATAAATACATACATATTTAAAATATATAGGTATTTTAATTTTACTGTATTATATTGATGAATATTTCTCAGTGTTTTACATTTTTTAGTATCATAAACTATCCTTCAATGAACACTCTTTTAATGTCTTCTGGTGTCAGGTATGAGAGTTCCTAAACACATACAGTATATCTAGAATTTGAATTGCCAAAATTGAACATTCAATTTTCATTTTGAACTTCACTAAATATTGTAAAATTGTTCTCTAATGTGTACCAATTTTCTCTACTACTGGGAAAATATGAGTTTCCACTTTCACATGCTTGCCATTTCCTATTGCAAAACATTTAAGTATTTATGTGAGTGATAAAAATGAGTCTCATTTTGATTTTAATTTGTACTTCCCCAGATCCTGTTGTGTTTAAATTTCTTATTTATTTATTTATTTATTATCTGTTCATGATTTTCTTCATTTTTTCTCTTATTGGTTCATGTTCTCTATACATGCTGAATAGTGTTAGCTAGCTATATTCTTTGCAATAATTATTAAAATTTTCTTTTTCTTTTCTTTTTTTAAGAGACAAAATCTTACTGTATCATCCAGGCTAGGATGCAGTAGCACCATGATAGCTCACTGTAGCCTCCAACTCCTGGGCTCAAGTGATACTCTCCTGCCTTGGTTTCTTAAGGTGCTGGGATTATAGGCCTGAGCCACTGGCCTGTTTTCTTTTTCTTAATATAAGGCTATACATTTCCCTCTAAGAACTAATTTAGTTGCCTCCCTCATTCTTTTATATGTAATTTTAAGATAATATTCAGCTTTAAACTCTTCTAATTCAATTATCTTTTTTGATTAATCAATTGTTCAGGAAAATGTCTCAAAAAGTTTTTTTGGTATATAGATATCTTTAATTACGTATTTCTAAATTATTTTCATTTAAGTCAAAGGATATGGCATGGAAAGTATTCGTTTGTTTGTGTGCGTATATGTGTATTTGTTGTGATTTGTTTTATGTTTTAGTAATTTGGTCAATTGCTTTAAATTAGAGATTTTGCCTGATTGTTATCTACAGAATTCTATGCAACTCCATTAGATTAAGCTAATATCGCTTCATTTTATCTCTGATCACATTTTGTCTTTGTTTGTCTGTTCTATGGATTATTGAGATAATGTGTTAAATGTGTGTACCTGTGTCCATTTATTTCAATAATATCTTATGACTCTATGTTATTAATTGGAAAGATTTTAGAATACTTACATATGTTTTCTAATTAAGCAGAGACTTACTTAATTTCTCAGAAGTATATTTGGTTTTATTGCTTTAAACTCTATTTTGATTGTTCTTAATCTGATCGTACAGACTTTTATTGTGGCTGATTTTTTTTTGTTACTTTTTTCTCATTTTTATCCTTTCTATGTCTTTATGATTAAATTGCGTGCCTCGCAAAGAGGTTTTACCTTTTCCCCTCAATTGATTTGAAAGATATATGTTCTATTTTTATTCCTGTTATTGGTTTCCTGAAAATCTCAACATGCATATTTGACTTTAATTCTAAAATTAATCAACACTTTCTTAATTTCCTGAACAATAAAAGGAATTTCAAACATATTATTGGCAATCATCACCTGCCTATTTACATATGCTTTCCCACTAGGGCTGGGAACTAATGGAAAATATATCTTAAAAAGTCTTCTGTGTAAAACATGGGATTCAAAACAACACTAGGAAAATATTGTAGATCAGATAATTCTCATTAAATCAGCTGTTTATTAAAAAAAGCATTGAGCAAGGAACAACAAAGACTCCTTAGGAGGCAAAACAAAGTATTATTAAAAGTATGTTTGATGTTGCTGAAGATTCTTTCATAAACATATTATTTAAAATCAATTATAATTCTGTTTTTAATGACCTTATTAGCGCAGATGATGTTTTAATGATTTGAGTTTATGTATTATTTCAAGAATCTCAAATAGCACTATTAAATGTTCTGATATGCAGTAACATTTATATTGAGAAGCAACTTTTTTAATTGTCTGGGGAAAAACTATTTTTTATGACATCCTTCCTTTTCATTGAGGAATATCCAAGATACCAAGTTTTCTTTCAGAAGTAATTTCAATTTTCCACCTTAAAGTTGCCTTTGCCATTTTGTTTGTTGCCATAGAAAAATTCTTTTTTGAGAATTTTTTTCTTATAACGTTCTTCATCTGATTAAACAAACAAAAAAACCCATCTTTATTGTTAGACCAAAAGCCTCTGAATAAAATATTATAAAACTTTAAATACATTTAAGAAGAGATTATGACTTTTATTAGGCTACAGTTAAATATAAGCTTCATCTATTAGTGAATCAATCATGGATTTTCACACGTGACTTTTGTTCACAGTAAGTTATATCAATTAAGTTTCTTAGAATGAATATATAGCTGAACTAATAAGCATAAAATATTTTCACTGATTTATAAGAATCCAGAAAGTATCAATGAATTTTCTTTTTCTATCATTTAAAAAAGTTTCTGCTTGGCAAATCTTCCCCTCTAGGAGATTAACGTGTTTTTTGGTCATTAATCAATGTAAGAACACCTTACTTTACATTCATTGAACTCTGAGGTTATAGAACTGTTTGCCTTTTGATTTGTTCAGCTGGGGGAATGTCATAGCTCATTCTGTGAATAGAAGTTGCCTTTAACCACATGAGAACAAATAAGGGAATATTAAGGTTTTAACTCAAGTCAGCTGATATGCAATGGCTGGGATAATGGCCATTACCTAAAAGAAAGAAAGCAGCAAATGGTTCCAGATATCTATAATTATGCATTTGAAGTCAGAACACCTTTTCTTTTTAAATATTTTTAATTTGTGATCTACTTGAGGACTTGTATATAGATAGGCTCAAGATATTTTGAGTCACATATGTAAATGAAATGTTTTGAGCATAGTTGTAACCCTACCCCCAAAAATAGCTTTGCTAGGGAACAGATGTAACTTGGAAAAGTACCAATTTTGTCATTCTAGGTGAGAAATCTTCTGGTGCCATCAATAGGATGCCATTTGGCTAGTCACACCTGGGTGACGAATATCCGGAGGTTCTATGTCAACTCATTGAACATGGATGGATGCTCCATTAAGTTGTTTAAACTAAACTTCCTAGCAAGTGATCTCTAGCATCTCAATTTAACTGTATCCTTTGGAGATTTAAGGAAAACTGACAAAGCTGAAAATACCTCCACTAGGGGATCTATTAGTATTCTCCACACTGCTACTGAAACTTGCTGCCTTTTCCTAAAAGCACATGAAAGAAACCCTGGTCCAAGTGAACCGTCTCCTTCACCAAAGCCACCTTGGAGAGAGCCCGCACGGAGACTGGAGATGTAGACTATTAAGAGCACTCAGCCACAGAGTCACTTTGATTGTGTCACTTAACCTCTGTGCTCTTCTAAGTTCCATTCCTAGCTTGTGTTGCAGGGATGTTTTGAGGATAAGTTGATGTGTGTGACTCCTTCTCTGTGTGTTGCTATTAGAGACATTAAGAATAGAGCTGAGTAGCAAACTTTCTAGAAATGAATGAAGAAAACATAGCAAAATGGTGTCTATTTTTTTTAATTGAAGTACAAAGAAACTGTACCTATAATTATCTTTCTTGATACTAACAGTATATGATTCCTAAATGCTATTGCTCTTTTCAAGTCAACATCACTTTGTATTAATGGACTTAATGTCATTTATAGTCTTGTTTTTGAGGTCGTCTGATGAAATCAGAATGATTTCACTTAAGGCAAGGCATATTAAAATACAAATTCGTAAAGATAATACCTTGATGTTTATGTCTATGCCAAACTTGTTCTGCTGAGTTCCTGGGGAATGAAAAGACTGTCTTTTTTGTATTGTGATTTTTTTTTTTAATGACTAATAGCATGGATTTGAGACAGCTATGACAATGCCATGTTATCATTTTGTAAATAACTTTGTCTATGTAATTGTAGTGTTTACTTATCATTGACAATTTGAAAAAAAGTACATAAAGTACAAAATAAAAGTTACCCGTATTCTTATCAGCCAGATCTAACTAATTTTACCATTTTCATGTCTCTATGCATACTCTTAATAAAAAATGATATAATACATTTAAGCAGATTTGCATCCTACTTGAGCAATTTATCTTCATAAAATATACTTTGCAAACATAGTATTTTATCTTATTATGTAACAACATTTATTTAATCGGTGGTCCAGTGAAGGGTATTTAGATGTCTTGTTTTCAGTATCATATGTAAGGCAATATGTACATTGTTTTGCTTGTGCATTTCAATTAAGTGGAACATTTGGGCAAAGGAATGAATCTGTAAGCTTTTATTTTACACTGTCATATTCTTTCAATGAAATTTGTACTACTAACTTACAGATTTACCTGCAGTGTATGGAAACCCCGATTTTACTATATTCTCAACACAGCATTGTTAATTTAGCAAGGTAGGAGATGTTGCTGATGTCTTCTTGGTAAAATCATAAAACAGACTTCAACCAGATGTTGAAATAACACCTGGCTATTAACAACAGTTAAACAAATTGAAGAAGCATCTTTAAACTCAATCCTGAAAGCTCCTCATCAAGATTTGAAAATCTTTAGGCAAGAGAAAAAGAAAGAACGCATTAATTGGAACCTAGGGGTCCATATGCTGTCTACAAATCAAACCCATTAGCTTTGCTTACCTTATGGTTTGGCTATCACGTGGAAACAGTCTTGACTGTCAAGAAAGGATAAAAGTGTACATTAAAAATACATTGCACCTTATCTCACGGAAGCAGGTGAAGAGGCTTTCATTCCTTAAGCAGACTGACTGTACCTTTTGTTACACGTGTTTAATGGGGACTCAACACAAATGCTAGCAACATGCGATCTGAGCATGCTGTTTTAGGAGCAGTGTCTGCCATCTGTTTGGGCTAAATGGAACTGGCCCAGCCCTTGCCTCCCTGCCCCTGAAACTTGACTATTGGAATTTAATTACATGGTTATATGATTAAATCCAGTAGATGGAAAGGTTAGAGCTAATGTCCCCAGAGGTGAAGCAGGCCCCAGGCCTCTGAAACAGCTGCATCGGGGAAGCAACCTCCTAGCACATAAGGGAAGGAGAAATAATAAACTCTTCTGAAGGTGATGCTGGTTTTATTTTATTACCTGTAGTTGTTATTGAGAAAGAATGTCAAGCTCACACATCCAGAAAGTGATTTGACAGCCTTTGTATTTTTTAAAGTCAAAACACCCAAACAACATTGTTTCTCCTGATTTTGCTCTTTGATCCTTTTTGCTCTATTTGAATAATTTTGAGAGCCTGGAAAATCTGGACATATTTTCTGAAAGTTAAGGAATTAGGAAAGCAAAAGAGAATCTCGGATTCATTTCCAATAAATGGGTTGCCTCTTTCTAATGTGCAACAACTTAATGTAGTGGTGGTATCAGCATCAAGATCGATATTTCCTGATGGATTTTGACCTGGATAGTGAAATTCAGCATACTTTTAAGAAGTCCCATCAGAAATCAGCAAATGAAAAGAGATACCAGTTGCAAACAATCTGCTGGATTTTACAATGCAGTGCTGCACAGAGCATAGCAAGAGGTAATACAGTCCAGACTCAGAAGGCCAGGATTTGCATCAGAGAGCAAAGCCTAAGCTCTACCACTTCCTGGTGTTAGCAAATTACTTGACCTCTCCTCAACTCAATTTTCTTATCGATAAAATGGACTAATAATAATAGCTGCCTCACAGAATTGTTAATCAGGATTAAACTAGATAGTTACAGCCAGATGTGTATAATAGAGCATTTTCAAACCTAAGTTTTTACTGCTATGAAATCAGATGATGGGCCTAGCGTGGTGGCTCATGCCTGTAATCCCAGCACTTTGAGAGGCCAAGACTGGCGGATCACCTGAGGTTGGGAGTTTGAGACCAGCCTGACCAACATGGAGAAACCTTATCTCTACTGAAAATACAAAATTAGCCAGGTGTGGTGGTGCATGCCTGTCATCCCAGCTACTTGGGAGGCTGAGGCAGGAGAATTGCTTGAACCCAGGGAGCACGAGGTTGTGGTGAGCTGAGATCACGCCATTGCACTCCAGCCTGGGCATAAGAGCAAACCTCTGTCTCAAAAACAAACAAACAAACAAACAAACAAACAAAAAATCAGATGATGGGAACTTTGATTTTTTTCTCCTGATTCTTCACATAGTTGCAAAATATTCCTCTCCTAGAGGTCTGTGAAGTACTACTATGGTTCTTTGACAAATTCTCCTTTACATGAACAGAGTATGTTGTGAGAATTCAAATTATCACATGGATTCATGGCAGTATCATATGAACTTCTGGCCACAACTGTGGAATTTACAGCATCATTTTGGTGATAAAAAAATATTTTGACCAAGAGAGATTAATAGATAAGGAGGCCGTGTTACTCAGAATCCTTCCAAATCCTCATTTCACTTTATATCTTCCTTGGTTTGGCTTTCTCTTTTCCTTTTTTTTTTCTTTTTTTTTTTTAAGATGGAGTTTCACTCTTGTTGCCCAGCCTGGAGTGCAGTGGTGCGATCTCGGCTCACCGCAACCTCCATCTCCTGGGTTTAAGGGATTCTCCTGCCTCAGTCTCCTGAGTGGCTAAGATTACAGGCACGTGCCACTGCGCCAGGCTAATTTTTGTATTTTTAGTAGAAACGAGCATTCGCCATGTTGGTCAGGCTGGTCTCAAACTCCTGACCTTGTGATCCACCCACCTCGGCCTGCCAAAGTACTGGGATTAGAGTGGTGAGCCACCGCGCCTGGCCAGTTTGGCTTTCTTGAATTCCAAGGCATTGGATACTTGTTACTTTTGTTTACAAAAAGCTTATTCACAAAGGATGGGGCAATTTACTGCTTGCACCTGGGAAGCTGTGTCTTTGCCAAAGCAACAGTTACTTGCTGAGATTTAGGCCAAGGGGGGAGGTGTGACATGCATATTAACTCTTTCTGTGACTACTGAGATAAAAGGGAAAATAGCCTTTAAATGCAGAATGACACAGTCATGGCTAGGCACCCCAGCTCATGCCTGTAATCCCAGCAGTTTGGGAGGCCAAGGCTGGCAGATCACCTGAGGTCAGAAGTTTGAGACAAGGCTGGCCAACATGGTGAAACCCCATCTCTACTGAAAATACAAAATTAGCCGGTCCTGGTGGTGCATGCCTGTAATCCCATCTACTCGGGAGGCTGAGGTGGGATAATCGCTTGAACCTGGAAGGCAGAGGTTGCAGTGAGCTGAGATCGTGCCACTGCACTCCAGCCTGGGCAATAGAGTGAGACTCTGTCTCAAAAAAAAAAAAAAAAAAAAAAGAATGGCACAGTCATTGCAGCCATGGATGAATATTTTCTAAGAGTGAGCATGGTGAATCGCAAATGTCAATTCATTTACTCATCTGTTCTATGGGTCTTGTTCCTGCAATGATAATAAAACTTGCCTGCATTTCCACAGCTAGGAAAGAGTGATGCCTGATTTGAACTCAGCCCTTTGCAATCTCGAAGCCCTCATTTTTTACCATGATGTTATATTGTACCGTGCAGAGCAATACAAGTATCATAACCATAATTACACCAGTATTTATGGACCTCTTTTTGTGGGTTGTGCTCTTCCAAAGCACTGTAAAGTGCTTTATATACATCCTCACATCAAAAGCACAGTGAGGTGAATGTGATATTAGCTCTACTTTGCAGAGGAAGAAACTGGGTTGAACGTAGGTCCTGTGAGTCAAAGCCCAAACTCTTGTTAGCCACATCATGTTAAAAGATGTAAGATTATGCTTCTGACTTGCTAAGTGCATACGTAAAGCATTAAGAAATGATATAAAATGGTGGCAAGGATTTGGGTGAAAGGATCTGGAAACCCATACTGTAGACTGATCTACCACAACTCAGTGTGTCAACTTAGATAAACCCATTAAGACATTCTAGAAAATAAAGGAAATCAATTGATGATCATTACATATCCTGGCAGATGAGCGTTGCGAATGTCACTAACAAATTATTGCCACAGATCTGATTAAGGTGATTAAAAAAAGAGAGATCTCCCTCTGAAAATTATTGACTACATCTGGTGTTGCCACTTCATCAGTTTTCTTTTACCTTTCAATGTGTTTTTATAGTACATTGTTTTTATCTGAAGTACTTCACGGAGCTACTTTAATAATGGTCTCCAGTGACTTTCTATTTGATTTATTTATTTTTACTATTCTATCAATTAAAGGATTTATTTCCTGTGCCATGAAATGTGATGAACATTTTGATGAAATCAATGGGATCTTTCCTTACAACATTACACTAATGCATAAAAACACATCTCTATATATGTCTTGGATGACATCTAGTGCCAAATACCTCATGGGACTCAGGAGGAATGGGCCTGAGTAAGGTCTTTTGAATTTACAAATTTAAAAGATTTCATAAATTTCAACCTCTAAAAGTTTGAGAAAAGTAAATTAAAAAGTGATCATAGAAAGAGGAATATGAAACAATGTCTTAGATATTTGTGGGGTTAAAAAATAGAATTATACTAACAACATTAATCCTGGGGAATATTAGAGACAATCTTATTCAAAATCCTTATTTTATAAATTAGACAAATTATCTACAAAAATAGAAAATTGACTTTGATAGTGTGAAATTACTTAATGGATTTCTCTCTACTTTTCACTTGTCCCTCCGACTCCCAACATAAAACCACAAGTAGAGGCAATTATAACAGCATATGAACCCTATATATGTTATAAATTTCTTTTTAAAAAGATATGTAGAGAGAGTTTTCATTCCTTTCAAATTTCAGTTGAGGCACAGCACCATTTGGCCCAAAAAAGAGAGTCTTGCAACCTGTTTTGGCTTAAATTTCTCTCTATGAGTTTGTAAGGATGATAGAAGAACAGAGGGCTAAGTGAAATCTTGCTCTGTAAGTAGGATAAAGATGAGAAGATGAACAGAGTGATAACCATAGCTTGGGTGACAAATGCAAGCTTACTACTGCTCATTTCTTCCCAGAGGAATCAAATACCTCCTGTTACTATTTTTCCTGATACTTCCTGTTACTATTTTTCTACCCGTTCCAGGGGTTGGCAGTATCAAGTTGACCCATGTGGTTTTTGTTCTAACCACTGAATGAATGATTATGGGCAAGTTATTGAATGACTCTGAATGCCATTTCCTCATCATTTGCAACTTTATTGGTAGGTTACAAAATTCTGCAGAGATCCCAGTACAATTCCTAGTACATAGCAGGTATTTCACAATGATAGTTTTTACTGTAATTATGTAGTAAAACATGAAAATTAGAAAAATCTCTGCCAATGGTATAGTATTTGTTCAAAGCACACACATACAAGGTTACTGTGTAAGTTCATAATAAGCACCCCATTTTCAAACTTGAAAAACTAATGAAACGTATTTTCTAGGTATCTTCTGCTAATGCCATCAGAAGCTCAAGATAATGGTTGGCCCTATCAGAGCCAAAGTGAACATATTCTAGTATTTAAGTATTGATGCTATTTCTTTGGAGAATCTGTTTCTGTTTTCATATATACATTATATAGTATAACACATAATATATGTTATGTATTATTTTATATATATTATGTATTATATATATTTTATACTATTTGTTTCAATATTATATATTTATATTATGACATATTTGCATTTATAATACATATTTATATAACATGGGCTACATAATATTATAGAGATTTATTATAAGAAATTTGCTCATATGATTATGGAAGCTGAGATGCCCCAAGGCGTTCAAGTCAGCAAGCTGGAGACCCAGATGAACCAATGGTCTGCTTCTAGTCTGAGCTGAATGCCTGAGAACCAGGAGAGCTGATGGTGTAAGTTCTCATCTGAAAGCCAGCAGTCTTGAGACTCAGAAAGAACTGATGTTTTAGTTTGACCCTGAAGGTCAGTAAAGACTAATGGCTCAGCTCAAGCAGTCAGGCAGGAACAATTTTCTCTTACTCAGCTTTTTTGTTCTATGTAGGCATTCAAACTGATTGGATGACTCCCACCCACATTACGGGGGCAATTTGCTATACTCAGTTTACCAGTTCAAATGTTATTCTTATCCAGAAACACCTCACAGACACATCCAAGATAATATGAATAATATTTAGCTAAATGTCCAGGTATCTGGTAGCCCGGTAAAACTGACACATAAACCATCATACCATGAAATTGTAGCTGCTCAGGATTTGAGAAAGACAGAATTTGCCTGACTCTGCGTGAATTAAGCATTCTGTGTGACTTATTTTTCACAATAAGAAACCTTCTCCAAGGAGAGACAGAGCAAAGTGGCAGAGGCTACTTATGCAATTCAGAGCCAACCAAACAGGGAAGAAAGACTCACTTGTGACTGAATTTAGATATAGCCTACTGAGCTTTGCTTGTATCCTAAACCTGATGACTGCAGTCAAAAAGGTCAAATTCCCTTGTCCAACTCATCAGAGTTATGACAGTAAACATTCATCTTAAAAGTTTGCTTTGCCTTTCTTGAATAAGAATATGGGATCACGTCTCATAAATGTAGAGTAGAACTTGGGCATGGGGGATGTGATACCTTAGGCTGGAAGTCGATCTGATTCTGCCAGGATTCCCATATATCATTCCCCACCTGTGCCTTCAACTGACCTTAAAAGGGCTGTGCCAGTCATTTTGAAACTGGACTACTCTCATGAAGAAGTACACGGTACTGTTGTTTCCATGATCCAGCCAATTCTTAGCATGCTTTCTGAGCATGACAGGAAACAGATGTCAACACCTAATAGAGGTGTTTCTCTTTGTTTAACTTGAAAAACTGACTACTGGATCAGTCCCACCAAATCTACTTTAAATGGTTTCCATTTAATCATAATAAGTTTAATTTAGAAAGAACTTGGAGTGCAATTTAATGAGCACCCTTGATGTGAAGGTTTGTAGCCTATATCCTGTTACCATTAATATCCAATAAATCTGCTTTCCTCCATTATTTCCTTATAGAACCTTTATTCAGACAACTAGAGATTGTTTGTTTTCTTTTTATTTTCTTGGTAGTATGAAGAGTTATATATCCAAGATACCAAGACTTCAGCTCTGGTTTGTCAACTGGTGATGGTATCATGTCTCATTTTTAAAAGACAAAATTGTACTAGAGCCCGTAGGCCACAGAAATGTAAAAACTACCGACGAGTAAGAGCCTTCTGATAGTTTGGAAAAGCTCTCTGAAAATCCCGTGGATGTAACAAAAGAGCGGGAGAGGGAGAAGAGAGAGAGAAAGAGAAAAAGTAATTGCAGTATTCATTTCCCCTAAACTGTTGTAGCAATCAACTTTTCAATTACCAAAATCCATTTCACTGGACTTTATAACTGGAAATGAAATGAGTGAGAAATGAGGATCTCTAATGAAGGCTCAGATCCCCACCCATTGCGTTATCATCACATTCCACCGGTTTCAACATTCACTTGCCAGCTTTGTTTTTATTTGCAGCTTATTTTCTCACACCTCGCCAAGCGATTCGCATTCATTTACATTATTGCCGTTTAACTTGCAGACAAGAAGCAGCACAGTTTCAGATCTGATGGGCTCGACATTTTGTGTGTGTCTAGTTGAGTTTGTTTTGCTGCCTAAAACAAATGTCTCTGGAGCTTCGTTTAATTTAGCATGTCAAACTGCTTCCTTCAAAGGCGATTTGGAAATGCTTTGTATATACAATAGACGCAAAAAGCCCGAACAAACAGACTAGAAAACAATGCTTAGAGGAGGAACAATGAAAACACAAGCAGGGCTGCCTATCAGCTCGAATGAGATTTCCCCTGTTGTTAAATCAACAACTGTATTTGTGAATTAAAATAAACTGAAGAGAGGGCACAAGGTATTTCAAAATAATGAGCCATAAAAGACATTTTTCATTTAGCACTTCTTGTTCTTTTACATTGTTTTTAACCATAACTTCATAGTGGCAACTCTGCCTAGAAGCTGAAAGATCCATATTTTCCAGAAGTCTCTGGCTATAGGAGCTCCCATTGTTTATAATTTCTTGATATTATACCCTTACCAGATATATTATGATTTCTCCCATTCTGCAGGTTGCCTTTTCACTCCCTTGATAATGTCCTTTGATGACAAATGTTTTTAAAATTTTGATGCTGTCCTGTCTTTTTTTTCTTTTCTCCTTCTTCTTCTTTTTTTTTTCTTTTGTTGTTGTTGCTCTTCCAATGTTTATACAACATGATGAGCAGGTCTCCCATAGACACCAAGACATTTAATAAATATTCCCTAAAAACGGAGTCTGCATGGACTTCCCAAAAAGGAATGGCATTGAATACTGAAGTCATGGGAATATAGATTGACTATTTGTCATATCCAGTTCAAACATTTGAAAAGCTATTAAAATGAAACACCTCTGTAATTGATTTGAAAGGAAAGCCTGTCTTAAATGTTTGTGAAGCTACACATTGTCTTTATTTATCACACTTAGTAAAAATATTTGTCTATTTTTGTCCAGAAATATTAATGTGTTTGATTATGAGTTGCTATCCCAGACCCAACTGAATCGAATAATTGCCATATGTACTAAATCACTTTCTAAAATCCAAACATTCTGAATTTTGAAGACAGGGACTGTGAAAATACTGTGAAACTGCAATGACAATAGCAAGTAACAATGATGTAATGCCATTTTCGTTTCCAAAAGGCTTTCCTGTACATGATCTCACTTGAGCCTCACCAAAAATTTTGTAGTGGGTATTATCCTTATTTCACCAGTAAGAACACTGAGTTTTAAAGAGGTTAAGTGACTTTTCCAAAAGGGATAAAGTATTAGAACTGAGAGGTTAGATCCCGTATCTTCTAGCTCCAAATCCTAGTGGATAGCACAGTATTTATTTGCTAAACACACAGAACAACTTTTATGAAATGACTTAACACCCATGCAAAGTTTAACCAAAACAATCTCTCTGTGATACTAGAAAAATTAGGCAATTCGTTGAGAGAGAAAGAGAAAGAGAGAGAAATAGATTCAGTAAGCTGTTCCCATAGCTACAGAAATAATCTTTCATATAAATCCACTTTCTCTGGCATTTGATGAGGATACAGGATCCTGGGAGTTCCTCTGCATAAGGAATGTACTATGCATACGTCGCGCCAGATTAAGTCAGCTAATTCCCACCCACACCCTAGCCCCTTATTAAAAAATAAAACACAAACTTCTTTACCACCAAGGTTAAGAGTATCAATTACCAGCTAAAATATTTTTTTTTTCAGGAAATAATTCTGTAAAGCCAGACTGCTGAAACTAATCTTGTCATATTAAGGTAGGTAGGCAAAGTAATGTTTAAAAAATTTCCCAACTTAATATTAGTTATAGGGTGTCAAGATAGTAATTCTTAGAAAGAAAACCAAGCTTTTTCCCTTCTGTGGGTCTTATAATTTTATTATTTGTAGAGCCCCACCATCCCGACATAGGTTCATTTCTTCTCTCCCTTCGGGCTGTTAAGCCAGGACAGGAAGCATTTTGTGACGCGCAGGATAGATTTCCAGAACTCCCTGATGCTTCTAAATCTCCTATTTTGACTGGGGGAAATTACCCAGTACAATTTGTAATATCAAGACAGCAGTGTAAGGAGAGGCTAAATGTCAGGGCCGGGGAAGCAGAAGGATGAGGGACAAATGTGATTGCCGAAAGCAGGGCTGAAGACGATCTCATTAATCTTTCATTATTCGGGCACTGGTTTCCAAGACAGACAACAGGGACACAAATAGAAGACGTATGCTCTGGGCAAATTATAGGACCAAACATTCCCACAGAGACCTAACTGGAGTGCCACATGGCCCTGCCAATACCAGTATTTAAAGGATTCTGAGGTGCTTGATGTTGCCTCAAAGATCTCATTATGAGAGTAAAGGTGAGCATTTCTTAAATCTCCATGGAAAACACTCTTAGTTCAGGGGTCATCAGTGAGTTTGAGGATTTTTATTTTTAAAACAAATCAACACTGTTTTAGATCATGACAAATAATAACTTGTGGGAGCATGGTATTTTCTATTATTTTTTTTCTGCCGGTTATTAAATGTATACCCCAAGAGTTCAATGCCAGGATTCCTTTTCACAGCCCATCTGCATCAGAATAAATAATTTCCCATGAAATCAGCTTAGGTCACAATCAAATTTTTATCGTTTTACTTATCTTTTGTGGCTGGTTCTGAAAATAATCCATTCTAGTCCTGGATTTACAGGAGAAATTATTTATTTACATATTTATTAAAATGGTGCAATGGAATAGGCATTGAGGTAGAGTAGTTCATGTCTAGCGGGGAAATATAATCAATAGAAAAGTACAGTAAAATGTGATTATGAAAAATGAAGACAGATGAAACTATGGCGTCATAGAAGAATGTATGCCAGGGTAGTGATGGAAGGCTTCTTGGAGGAGGTGTTGCTGAGACGGATTCCTGACAGAGTAGAAGTTTTCCATATGCATAATTCAGGGAAAACTTTTTCTCGGAGAAGAAACATCATGCAAATGCACATATAAATAGAGTATTCTCATAGATAGAATATTTCATCCTGGATTCACTAACATGTATGGTAGTTTTTATGTTTTGTCATAGTTAAAGGTATATAAAGTAGATTCCCATATTAAACTTCTTTGAGTACATAAATGACCCAAGAATCGGATTTTCTGCTGTGAGAATTGTGTGATTAGTCATTTAGAATATCATACGATATCTCATATTACATTCTAATACGTATACATTTGTTTTAATTGGCTCCACTGCATGCCTACAATACACTGAAAACTTCTATTCATAACAAAAATGTCAATAAATCACAGAATTCTGAAGTGCCTTCTGATGTACAGGGAATAATTTTAATTACACCATTGTGGCTTTAGTGTTGTACATTTTCAAATATTTTTCCATCTTGCTTTCTTAAAAAAGATTTTAGGTTTTGACAGAATTTATGTGTTCCAAAAAGGCAAAGAGTATGTCTTTTCAAATTTGACTCTGTATTTATGCATTATGTTGAGTAACTTCTCCAAGTATGCTTATTGAATTGTGTTTAGTGCTGTAATCTTCTGTTTATCCAGATTAAACCAGAAAAATTATTTTCCAACTCTGCTGGGGAATCTAGCTTTATATGATCAGTTGTGGCCATTAACTTCATTAAATTTAACACAAATTTTAACTCCCATTTTGAAATAATTTTAGGTTGCAAAAACAGTACAAAGAATTCCCAGATACCTTCTCCCCAGCTTTCCAAAATGGTGAAATCTTCACATAACTACAGTTATTATGATCCAAATTGGGAAATTAACAATGATTCAATACTATTAAGTAATCAACAGAGCTGTGAAAATTTCATCAATTGTCCACAAATGTGTTTGTTGCTGGTCCAGAATTCAATCTATAATCCATTGCATTTAGTCATCATCCTTAGTCTCCTCTAAGATGGGATGGTCCTTTGTCTTTCATGACCTAATTCTTTTTTTTTTTTTTTTTTTTTTGAGACGGAGTCTCGCTCTGCCGCCCAGGCTGGAGTGCAGTGGCCGGATCTCAGCTCACTGCAAGCTCCGCCTCCCGGGTTCACGCCATTCTCCTGCCTCAGCCTCTCGAGTAGCTGGGACTACAGGCGCCCGCCACCGCGCCCGGCTAGTTTTTTTTTTTTTTTTGTATTTTTTAGTAGAGACGGGGTTTCACCGTGTTAGCCAGGATGGTCTCGATCTCCTGACCTCGTGATCCACCCGTCTCGGCCTCCCAAAGTGCTGGGATTACAGGCTTGAGCCACCGCGCCCGGCCTGACCTAATTCTTTTGAAGAGGCTAGACAGTTACTTTGTAGAATGAACTGATTGTATGTTTGTCTGATGCTTCCTCCTGAATAAACTCAGGTTTGCAGTTTTGGCAAGAGGACCACAGAGGTGTTATATCCTTCTCAATGCATCCTATCGGGAAGCACGTGGTGTTGCTATGTCTCATTACTGGCCTTGTTAACCTTGATCTCCTTGAAGTCTGGCTGCAAGAGACCAAGCTTGAGATTAGTCTGCTTTATTGCAACTAGACTGAGTTCATGTCCTAATCTCACATTCAAATTTTAATTTGGGTAACAGTTGTTGCTGAGCTCACAGTGTCTGAATTGCTATTGAAAGAGACGGGATCGTTATTAATGTTTGCATTTCATGAAAACCAAATCAGTAGTCTGAAGTTTTTGTATAAGTTCAAGGATTCAGCACATACAAGTTCTATCTCTCTCTTTAGTTTCCTTCCTTCTCTTGCCACCCTTGGGCAAAACCCAACAAGCAAACAGGACTCTGCTACCCTAGTCTATCCTGTACTATGAATGAAGCAGCATCTATCATATTTCCCCAAGAAAACTTCAGTGTATACTTGCAGTTCTCCCATTTTCAGTCTCCTAGCAAAATAGCCAACCAAATCCCTTTCTTTCTCTAAGGGAATGACTTACTGACCCTAGCTTTGCTATTATTGTTAAGGAATATTATAAGGTCAATTTATATAGAAAGGAAAGAAGACCAACAGCCTAGTTCTTAATGATAGGAAAGCAGGAGAGATTAAAAACAAAAAGAGTTGAAGAAAAAATTCCCAAGAATGTTTAATTGTGTATGTCCCTGTGTGGGAAAGATCAGTGAAACAAAACTCACCCCTATCGAAACAAGGAATTCAGTTGAAAATAGAAGAAAGCACCAGCTTCACGCAATTAGGAAGGAGGTTGATGTGGAAGCACATGGAGACATTAAACTGCCCAGGCTGTCATCACATGATTGCTGGGCTACTAGGGGACCGGCAAGTTGATATTCTACTTATGTGATCCCAAGTTGAGTTGATGGGATTATTTTAGTATGACCGAATGACCACTCTATTCATTTTTGTCATTAAAAGTAGAGAATGCTATTGCTGTGCTGCAATCCAAGTACTGTGTATCATTAAGTCAGAATGTATTTTTAAAAATTGTGGTTCAGTGTGCTAACAGATTCAATTACGATTTACCCCTGAGGATAAGTGGTAAGCATGTATTTGGATCATGAACGTATGATATCTATATTTCCTCTATTTTGGAAGAGCTGTCTGGGAAATCAGAGGGGAGAAACCCCTTTTTCAGTTACTCTAGGATTCAGATGATTTAGCTGAGACTTTTCATCTCATCATCACCATATGGAAAAGAACTGGGCACTCATTCCTGAGGTCTGGGCCGGGGTGGAGAAACAGCGGAAGTCCCTGGATCCCTCAACATTCAGATATCTGGGTGACAAAAAAAGAGAAGTTGAGTCCAAAATGGACTATCTATGAATCTCAGCTGTTTTCAGTGTTCTCTTTTAGTCTGCCAGTCTCAGCATTTTATCTCAATATCAACAGAGAATGTTCATTTGACAAAATATATTCATAAATTCTTTAAATTCCCTCTTTCTTGACAATGCCATTCAATTATTAACCTGTCTTTCTAAAAATGATGCCATAGCATTAAATTCATGAGCTGCTTTCCAAGCTTTGTTTCCTAAGATGTTCTTAAATAACAAAACATCCTCTGTAGTTATTTAATACCTCCAAAAAGGCATACATTTTAAAGCTACTTCGTGATTCACCATTGAAATGTTTAAACCTAGGAATTTAGCAGGTCTGCAAAATCCTAACACCTTCTAAATCTGACTTCCATTTGAAAAACTAGAGAACCATTTAACTCCTATTATAACTGCCTTTGGCTTAAAGGATCATATTGAATACCAAAGAGAAGTAAATAGATTGGATAAAAGGAATTTCTGTGGCTGGCTGCTTTGGTTTGTTCTGTGTAAAACACACCTTTTAATTTAAATTAGACAAATGGCAGAATTTCCTTCCTAATGAGACTGCCCTGACTAGTGGTTTGGATGTGTCACCTCCACTCTTAATCAAGTCATCATAATTAAGGTGAATGAACCAACCAGGGAAGTGGAAAGCAAGTCAAAAAGTGTATTGAACAAAAAAGACCTCCAACAAGCAGACCACCAGGGCACAATCAGGAGGAAACAGCTACAGCTCCAACACATGACTTGGGAAAAGCCACTAGACACCAGCAATGTGACTGCTGAATTATAGTTCACAGCAAGTTTGAATCCAGACTGTCTAGATTGCCTAACCAGTTCTATATTAATTGTGCCCACTGTCTTGCTACAGCCGTCAAACCCTAATATGTGTTTTTCTCTCTCTCTTTTTCTGTCCATTAAAATAATCCATGATCAATTTGAATTCCATTTGGCCTTATTTTTGATTGTTGTCTCTTTCTGTTCTAACTCTAGAATTCTTTCAACGGTATTGAGATTTACTTGTGTTAGGGCAAAAAGAATCCTTTGGATCCCTAACTGAACCACTTTAGATGCATTGTAGACTCCATATCAGATAGAAGTAATTGCTAAAGGGCCGTTTAAAGTTTTGCTTTTACAAAGTGTTAATATTGTTAAATGTCTTTTTCTTTAAGGAAGATTGCGGACGAAAATTTCCAGACCAAGCCAGAGTAAGACCTGAACTCTGATTAAATGTAAAAAGTATGGCAGTTACTATACATATTAATATTAGTAAGGCCAAGGTGGGGTTTATTTCTTGTTGTTGTTTTAATGGTGGAAAGACCAAAGTGAGAGAATCATGAAATTAATTCAGATGAAGCACGGAATTAAAATTTGGGGTCCTAGTGGTTCAAGAAAATGAAGAGCAACAAACAGATTCCAGATCAGTGACTATTAGACACTTGAATGATAACTCATGACTATTCCCAGTCCTCATTTTCCCAAAATTCTGACTCAGTAAGACAGGGGTGGCCATAAAGATGTGCAAGTTTTAAAGAACCCAGAATGTTGGGATTACAGGCATGAACCACTGCATCCGGTCTAGATTTAATTTCAATATAGTGTTCAGAGAAAGTTAGCAAAGGATATGTCAATTATGTAGGGATTAATACAAATTATCATCATAAATGGTGGTTAAAAGCAGTTACACATTGCTGTTGAAGATAATGCACACATTATTTATTAACTGTCAATTAAAGGTCATTGACATTCAACACACTAGCATGTTAAGTGATACGTATTATATATATTTAATTTTATTTTTTATTGTAGTAAGTATATATAACATAAAATGTACCATTTTAGCCATTTTTAATGTATAGTTCAGTGGCATTAAACATTTTAACTTTGTTTTACAACATTTATCATATATGAACATTTTCATTAACCCATACTGAAACTCTGTAACCATTAAACAATAACTTCACATTGCCCCCCTGTTGTATTTTCTGTCTCTATGAATCTGACTGTTCTAGGTATCTGTATCAATTGAATCATACAATATATGTCCTTTTGTGTGGCTTATTTCACTTAGTGTAATGTCACCAAGTTTATCCATGTTGTAGCATGTATCAGAATTTCATTTCTTTTTAAGGCTGAATAATATTCCATTGTTTGTAGACACTATATTTTGTTTATTCATCATTCATTGATGGAAATTTGGGTTTTTCCCCTCTTTTGGCTATTATGAATAATTCTGCTATGAACACCCATGTTCGAAGTCTGCTAATGTAAGATTTTCACTTGGTAAATATCCAACTTTGTATTTCAGAGAGATCTAAAGTGTCATTGGTATAAAAAAAGTCATAACTTGGTACAATAATTTTACCTCAAAAAAGTAAAACCAATGTAGATAGAAGTTTTAAAGAAACAAATTTTGAAAGCTTATAGACTCTAAAAAGCATGATTAGCCTTTTAAAGGTCTGATGTGTAAATGACACCGTGTTATGTGTTATCTATCAGTGTTCCCAGTGTGTGATACCACCTATGGTATTCAAAAGAAATGCAGATGGTATATGAACAAACATATTTTACTTCCATGGTTATAGATGCATTTTTTTATGCATTGAGAAAACATGGTAACCAGCATATCAAATACGAGAGAATATTAATGCATCGTTAAATTAAAAATAAAAACGTAAAGCAGTGAATCTAAAATACAGATTTAGTAAAAAAAAAAAAAAAAAAAACAGTAGTAGGTGAATATGGCAGAAACTGTAAAGGAAATTCATAAATGACTGATTTTGGGAAATTTATCATGTATTCAGGAAGAAAGAAGCAAAAAAAAAAAAACACAAAACAAAAAACCCATTCCTAGGAAGAAAGGTATAAGTTAGTCATTTAAGGTTCCATTTATACAGCGAAATGACAGAATAATGGGCCATAACACAGTGGTAAGAGAGAGCTAATGTAGTACTTATAAATGCTTGTGCATAAAAGAGAAATATAAAAAAAATTGGACTGGAGTTTGAGCTAAGAGATGAGAGGTGATAGAAATTTTTACCTCATTGTTTTCAGTGCTGATGTCAGATTCCCTTTCTGCCAGAATAGGTTAAAGGGAATGAAGCGATTTTCACATTGATTCTTTTCAGCAGCAGCTCCACCTGGTTTTCTTGCCGATTATCAGGCTCAAACCCCAAACATCACACTCAACCACCTGTTAACACTGCATTTGTCAAACCTGTAGGAAAGGTATGCTAGCAGAGCATTATCGTAGCAGAGTATTTTCATTTTTTTTTCTATTTCAAAACTGTTTTTATGTGACACCCAAATTCTAGAGGAGAAGTGTAAAACCCAGCTCAAAATATTTGATTTTTTTTCCTCCGTAGAAGGCAGAAGAGATAGGTTCTAGTTAGGTACCCATCTATATCTCCAAAGAAACTAATGAATCGAATAGCTTAGTTTTGCATATGCTGATGTTTGGCCAGATCTTGTGGCTTATCCATGATGGACTGTCTTTATTATTTAATATAATTTTCTCTGTTACATAGCAAGAATCAACACGGTGAAGGATAAGAAATAAGATATTTTAACAGGAAATAAAATGAGAAGAACTGGATCTAATAATGTTTCTGTGATTAATTAGCCAAGGCATTTTGAATAGCTCATTTGTCTCTTAGTTTTTTTAGTTCTAAAGTGATTGTAGTAATTTTTATTTCAGTTCGCATGAGTCAGGAGAGGCTAGGCTATGCCACGGTGACAAGCAATACCCCCGTTCAATGACTTCTCATAGGAAAAGTTTATTTCTTGCTTATGTAAGGTCTTCAGAGATGACTGTTCATTTAAATTGACTTCTGAATGATTTTGTGGCATTCCAAGTGGCTTGACTCTGATAGCCTCTCTGTGGCTACATGTGCTGCCATAATCCCCAAAGTGATGGAAAAACATCAAGTCACATACCAGCTACAAAATTTCTACTGATAGTTATATATCACTCTTTTCTGCTCACATTTAATTGGGCAAAAAATGTCACACAGCTATTCCTAAATCGAAAGGGTCAGAGAAATGTCATCTTTCTATGTTCCTGGATGGGAAGAGAACTGGAAATAATATGAATTCTGGTAAGGCCTACAAAATCAGTTACTTTTAGGAAAAAAAAATTTAAGTGTCAGTTTCTTATAGCATGACGCCGTATGCTGACCATGTTATACCTGCGAATATTTGAGCTGAGAGCATCACATAAGCATGTTTGAATGAATTTCAACTCAGCATTTCTTAATTAGCTGCCCCTAAAAAATAGGAATCAGCAAAACGGACAACTCCATGGATAAGGATTTCAAGGCAATAGGGTCATTCTCACTTGGCATTAATTTGAATTTAATTTCATGGATTAGTGCATTATTGTACTGCTGTGAAGAAATACCCGAGACTGGGTAATTTATAAAGAAAAGAGGTTTAATTGACTCACAGTTCTCCATTGCTAGAGAGGCCTCAGGAAACTTACAATCATGGCGGAAGGTAAAAGAGAGACAGGCATCTTCTTCACAGGGTGGCAGGATGGAGTGAGTGCAAGCAGGGGAAATGCCAGACATTTATAAAACCATCAGATCCTGTGAGACTCACTCATTATCACTAGAACAGCATGGGGACACTGCCCCCCATAATCCAGTTACTTCCCACCAGGTCTCTTCCATGACATGTGGGAATTGTGGGAACTACAATTCAAGATGATATTTGGGTGGGGACACAGCCAAACTGTATCAAACTCTTATTGTAGAACTAATGTTTGATAGACTACTAGAAGGAGGCCATAGTGAAGTCAAACTGCTTAGATTAAAATCTTGCCACTGAAGTCTTCTTCTTGAGAGTTCCCCTAGCAGTAAAATAGAAATGTTGTTATAATAGTATCTGTCTCATAAAGTTACTGTATTATATTAATTAATACATGTAAATAATTAGAATGGTGCACATGGGATACCATTCTAATTATTCTAATTATTCGAAAAATTAGAATTAGCACGTGGGGCACCTAATAAGTGCCAGCTATGATCATAATTTGGTAAACTCTGTTTGGGCTTTCGAAGTCACCCACAATTGATTTACTTGTTTTCATTCTGTCTCTCTTATTACATATCTGTGTGTGTGTCTATATATAGTTATACTTACATATAGAGATAGTGAGCGTACGTAGTTATACATATGTATGCATGTATATTTATCTATCTAGCCATCTATCTATCTACTCTATCTTAATAAACCTCAATTCCCAACATATAACAAAATATTTCCAGAACAAAACTCTAACCCAGAATCAGTCCCATTCTTTGGGGCTGAAAGGGTAGTTTGTTACAGAGTTGTTCCTCATATTTTCCTAAATAAAATTATGTCCTTCTGCCAAGGAACGCTGTGTCTACATAGCCCATATAAATTAGAGATAGTATTTTATAAGGACAAACCCAACTTTATCTCAGCACTCCTATTTGGTATACTACAAAATCTCCTTAAATATTTTGCTGAAACTTGGAAAAAGAATTTCTGTTGAGACTCATAGTTTTTTGTAACCAAAAGGCAAGTTTCTGAGTGTATTTGCCTAATACATACTCAGATTGCTTGATACACATGGTTGATTCAGATTTTGCTTCTAAGATAGATGCTATATAACAGTCTCATTAAAATCCATACATTTTGTAGTGAAATTGAAAGAAATATTCCACATTACTCATGCATAGTTGCTATTGTTCCTGTATTTTCTTAGAATAATAATTGTGGGAAATGGCACAGAAGGAAAAATGCAAACTTATTTTGCCTTATTTTAATAAAAGTTATCTTTGTTGTTAAAAACATGCATCACCACTCTAATGCATATTGTCAAAAAAAAAACACACAAAAAAGAAATTTATTGACTCACATAATTATACCATTCAAGCTGTGAAATTTGCTTTAGGTACCTCTATAGGCAGAGCCTTAAATTGATGGCTCTCAGCAAGGGAGATGCCACCCTCCAGTGTGCATTTTGAATATTTATGGGGTTTATTTTCAGTTATCACAACATTTGGGGGGGGCCGCTACTAAGTTTTGTGAGTGGGGCCACAGAGGTTAGACATCCTGCAATGATTGAGATTGTTCTGCCAAAACATATTATCCATATCCTGAGAGCTCTTAAATGCCCTTAATGCAACCCGAATGTATTGTTTATACCTAACTTTAGAAATTAAAATTCCATTTTTACATATATATTCAAAGAGAAGGGATTTTTGCATATTATTATAGCAAACTGAGTAATCAAGAAATGCAAATATTGTGTAAATCAAGAGAGGGTTATTGTGTTTGACACTTTACCAAGAATTGTATACCACTTTGAATCTTCCATTATATGAGGCCACACCTCTCACAAAATTTGAGTTTGGATCATTCTTAAGTTGTAGATTTTGCATTCACACTTGTAACAGTGTATCTGATACTCCCTTTCACAGCCTGAGATGAAAATGTTATTAGAATTAGTGGAGACATGTGAAATGTAGACATCCCATTAAGTTGTATTAGTAAGAATTCTCTGAAAATAATTCATGTTCTTAACTTTCTATTTTTGAGTTTTTCTGTAGCACAATGAAAAACCTATATTCTGAGAAAACATATTGAGGTTAATTTCTATTTTTCGGTTTCCTGTATTTAAAACCTGTTTTCATGATGTTCCAGAAATTGGAATCACCATTTCTCCATAGTCTTATATTTCTGGGTTTTTTTTCCCCCAATATATCCTATTTCTCCTGTCTTGTATTGATTAATACAGTCTCCAAGGTCTTTTTACATAACGGAAGCACTTTATGTACCTCAACATATGGTAAGGTTTTAAAACAGGAGATATATCTTGTTATTCTTTGATGCAATCCGACCCCAGGTCATTATATTATAACACGGAAATCAAGTCTATAAACACTGGAATCAGAATGCCAGGGTTCAAATTCTGGCTTTTTTGTTTGCTAGCTGTATGTTTTCGGATAAGTAACTTAACCCTTTTTTGTCTCAGTTTCCTCTGTAAAATAATGTTTCCAGACCCATGGCATAATTCATAAGATGAGTGACTGAGTTAGTAACATTGAAAAAGCTTAGAACCGTGCCGGACGCACAGAGGGCACTATATAAACGTTTGACAAATAAAATAGAGAAAATTGTAAACTACACTTATGCAAGTATTTACATTACGCTTATATGCAAGTATTTCAACTCCTCATTTTCTCTACTTTGGCAGTGTGTAACAGTTCTTGGTGTTTTATACCTATATTGACTAATACCATTTTCCTCTTTCTCTTATCACTCACAAATAATGTTGTTCTGTTATTTATTTATCTTCATAATGGGTTTCATTCCAGTATTTTCCTATATCTCTGCTTTCATTTTCCTGAAAATCTTATGCGGAATTGCTTCTGAAGATCTCCCTTCTTTTATTCTTGACTTAACTCTTTAAAATTAGTAAAAATAATCTGATGACTTTATTATGTCTCCTAGTACAGTCAGCTTGCACAGTTACAAATTGAAATGGATTTTTTCAACTTAAGTTGTTCTATTGTTATTCTATATAATAGGGCTTTATATTGACTTTTAAGAACGTTATTGTATAAGTGTTATACATGAATTTTATTTCAGAATAGTAGATGAAATGTTAGAATATCATTATTAAAAGGTTTTTTGGCCAGGCGCGGTGGCTCACTCCTGTAATCCCAGCACTCTGGGAGGCTGAGGCGGGCGGATCACGAGATCAGGAGATGGAGACCATCCTGGCTAACACGGTGAAATCCCGTCTCTACTAAAAATACAAAAAATTAGTCGGGCGAGGTGGCGGGCGCCTGTAGTCCCAGCTACTTGGGAGGCTGAGACAGGAGAATGGCGTGAACCCGGGAGGCGGAGCTTGCAGTGAGCCGAGATCGCACCGCTGCACTCCAGCCTGGGCGACAGAGCGAGACTCCAACTCAAAAAAAAAGAAGTTTTTTTTTTTTTAGCTTAATTAGTATTAGTGAGAAGATGATTTCCATCAGGATGTCTTTTTCCTGAGCTGCTAGCCTTTCAGAATCATACTTGTGGATCACATTGAGATATTATACGAATCTTCTCAGGGTTAAGTGACTGTTTTATGACCGTGCCTCTGACAATACTAAAAGAAGAAACAAGAAGCCAGGTTTTATGACTTCCAGTAAACTCAATAAAACTATGATTGAAGATAATGACCATATTCAGTTTTAGTCACTTTATATCTTATATTCACTTACTGAATTAAAAACGAAGAGTTAAGAGAAAGGAATCAATAAAATTTTGTGTTAAATTAATTCTTACTATCTTAAGTTCTAAGACAAAACTCAGTGCTCTTGCAACTTTTCTGATGATTCCTTTTGTCCCAAAAATAGCAGGGCACTTTGTCTTAGTTAATTCTACAGTCCATTCTGAGGACTGCCTTGGAGGCCTTAAGACTTTACACACCTTAAATAATAATTGGAATCATGAATCATTTTTATCTCCAAGTCAATAAAAGACCCATCTTTGTAATGTGTTGAGGGAAACACAAAATCCCAAACCAAAACTCCAAATCACTCTGTGTTTAGGATTAAGCAGCCTTGAGTATTATTTCCTTTGCTACTTCAACTAAAAGAATGTTGATTCAAAAGCAGTTTTAGCAAGACCTGAATGAAATTATAAAGCATTTTTTAAACAGCTTTTATTCTCCTGAGTCTTAATAATAAAATGAGCCCAGTTCCTGGAAAATATTTTCAGAATTGTGGTTGAGAAATGATGTGCAGTGACTAGTGTGTGTAATATTTGAGTCTGTGGAATATTAACTTAATGAAGGATTGGTTGCTTATTGCAAATTTGGTCAGAAATTTGGCACTGCGAACTCTGGTACAGTTATTCTCTCTGTTCATCATCTCGTAGTTGCATTGCCTATTAAAAGGGTCACAAGAGCAGCGCGCTGTAACTTGGGCTTTCTTGCAGCTGCAGTTCTACCTAATTTGTACTTTGGCACTCGAAAGATTATAATAAATGAAGTGCTGCCTTCAAAGTTTCAGACACACCAATTTTTTCCCCTGTTTGGCAAAGGTGGATTTAATTTGACTTTCACGAGTGCAAAATCCGTCTCCTTAGAAGTTGGTCAAACTATTAATTTTATGGCAGGGACAACTGAGTACAGTAAACCTTTTCACAAAGCCAGACAGCTTAACCTAATTAAGTGCTTGTTTTGACAGGTGGTTTAAAGTAGAATGAATGCTATCAAGAATGTTTCAAGAAATGAGTCTGATGAATGTGCGAGTGTGGGCATGCAGGTGAAAATGTGTTTTGGAAGGGTATGATGACAGGTCTGTGTCCAAAAAGTGGAAGGTATACATCAAGCTTCATTCGTGCGCTTGTTTGGTAATGTCACTTTCTTCTATAGAAATGTTAAGAAGATGGACAGCACCAAGTCCATATGAAAATCGAAAGATGCTGGCCGGGCATGGTGGCTCACGCCTGTAATCCTGGCACTTTGGGAGGCCGAGGAGGGTGGGTCACCTGAGGTCAGGAGTTCGAGACCAGCCTGGCCAACATGGTGAAACCCCATCTCTACTAAAAACACAAAAATTATCTGGGCATCATGGCAGGTACCTGTAATCCCAGCCTCTCGGGGTGCTGAGGCAGGAGAATGGCTTGAACCCAGGAGGCAGAGGTTGCAGTGAACCAAGATCCGCCACTGCACTCCAGCCTGGGCAAAAGAGCAAGACTTCACCTCAAATAAATAAATAAATAAAATAAAAAGATATGGAGAAATAACATTGACCATTATTAAAACAACTTGCAAAGTAACTTGTTTGCCTCAGGGCAGAATTCAAGTATCCCTTTAAGAGACTGGAGGTGGGTTACAAAGGAAATTTAAACTTTGAATTTGATTTTTCTGAATATTCATAAAATTTCTCAGTCTTTTTTCTGTGTGGGGTGCTTACATTTTAAGACCGGAGACAAAGTAGAAATATCATTAGCCAGTCCTATGACTATTTGACCAGTTAAAACATAATTTTTCAAGCAGCTTCTTGTATTCTTTCATGCACATTTCAGGAAAAAAAAAAAAAAAAAAAAAGAAATGGATCAATCTTCCAGACTGGGAATCAAAGGTGTTTTTTTCAAGAGGAGTCTATAGAATTTGTTCTGATACGGTATTTCACTGTGTGTGCAATAAGAGTTGGTGTTCAGAATGTGGATTCTTGATAACTTTCCAGCTATCAATCTCTGCTGCTTCTCCCCATCAAGGTTCTGGATCCCAGAGAGCAAAATGAAAGCAAATTCATATAGGAGTCCTATAGTCATTTGATAGTGATGTAATACTTTTGTCTAAAAAGTGTTGATTTCTTTCAAGTAAACTTAACACATTGATAGTGTCAAGACTTTCAGAAAGACCTACCTCAGACAGCATATTCCTCATCAAATTATTAATTTATCTCTCTGATGATGGGAAATAACCTCCTAAAATAATTCATATACATTTCCATTTTGATTTTTTTCAGCACTTGCAAAAATTAAAAAACCCAAAACTGTCAATAGATGAAGTGATATCATTGCTGATGATGAAAAAAGTAATTAAAAAATAACTGGGAGTAAGTAATTTGTCTGAAGTCATATATTCATTAATTCTTAAAGCTGCAATTCAATCCAAATCCTTAAAATTTGAGGAATATTCTCTTAATCATTTTGATTCCCCAGATAGTGAATTTGTAATTTTTTTATCATTCTGATTTATTTAAGAGATTTAAGATGAAATCAATTCAAAACCTAACATTTTCCCGTTCAAAATGTCTTTAGGCTTATATGGAGATAGTCTAAATTCTAAAACATAGTCTCTACCAGCTTATCATTATGAGGGCCAACAAATAAGATGAAAATCTTAATTCCACTAAACTGATATACAGACAAACTAATGCCAGAACCATGAAAACCTTTTTAGAAATTTTAAGGTAACTGGAACTAGGAAAAAAAACAAAACACAAAAAACAAAAAACTCACCTAATTTTGGCCCGCGCTTTGACTCAGCTTTTGGTGAGACAGGTGTCACCTCAGAAAAAGGTAGAAAATTCACACTTTTCTCATCATATCAACATGAGCACTGACTCATGATCTGGGCACCACTCACAAGGTCCAGGGCCACTTTTTCTCATTACACCTTGGATATTGGTCTGTGAGCTGGTCTGCAACAAACCTACCTGAACACTCAGCAAACAGTTACTAACATGAATGGAAACCATATAAAATAATGGGCAGGAAATAGAGTGAAATCAGGAGTTTTGCATGTGTTCAAAAAGTTATAGGTTTCATGTATAAAGAACAATTGTTGAGAGCTAAGATGATCAAAAGAGAGAAACTCAATAGCAGGTAACTTAGAAATTATATTTAAAAATTAAGTCTAACAGCCAGGAATATCGGGAAAACAGTGTAGTTGAAACAGGAGAAATAGACAACTTCAAGAGAGCAGAGCTTGCTTGGAGCTAAACTTAGGAAGAATAGTGTGTCCACTGTCTTCTCTGTAAGTGTGAATGTGAAAATTGATTGCATTTTTTTCTATAGGCATTTGTTACATACATACTGTAGGATATTTGAGCCAATACTTTATATCTAAAAATTGATATAAAGATTTCGTTTTTAAAAAATGTATGCACTCAGACACATGTAGAAGTATCTTTATTTCAGTATTGCTTTTTCAGTAGTTAGTAACATTGTCATTCAACTTTGGTGCATCCATACATCTAACAATGGACTATTGTGAATAGTATAAATTCACCAGGACAGATATGACAGATAAATTTTTATTGATGTGGAAATATTCGCACTATGTACAAAAAATACAGGTTAAAAAATAAAAATAATTTCTGTATATTTTTTGTTTATCCATAACATATTTTTTCCACTACTTATATAGATAAGTGGTGTGTATGTCTATGTGTGTGTGTGTGTGTGTGTGTGTGTGTGCATGGAAATGAACTCTAGTTATTAGTGCCCTAAGCATTTGTTAAACATCCACTAGAAGCTAAGAGTTGGAGAATATCGCTTCAAGGAATGTTACAATTATAACTGGGTGTAGAAGGATTAGCGATATTTCAACAAATGGAAAGGAATGGAAGCAAAATCCTGGAGGCTTGGTAGATCACCAACATTGGATGAAAGTCATGAAAGAAAGCTGATTTATGGTCATTTCAGACAACTCTTGTTTCTGTATTCACAATGAACAACCTGCAGTTATCCGAAGACTTGGTCATCTGAAGTGAAAAATCTTTTCTTTTCCTCCTGACTGAGACCCACTTGGCTCTTTTAGAAACATGGCTTTTTGATGATTGATCCAATAAAATTTTGTGATAGTTCCTGCCAGAGCACCCATTTGACATTCCATAAATGCCTCTCAAATCTGAGCAGGACACAGCCGGTGCCTGGGCTAGCTCATAATGGATTGTCTGCATCTTTGTAAAGAACCCTATTCAGGCTGCATTGAGGCCACCCCAGACTATCATTTCCTGACTTCCAACATTCTATTGAGAGTGCTGATGCCAGATTATCTAGGGAACAGAAACTGGGCCTGTGGCCATATTCTCTATGGCCTCAACTTTTAGCCGTTACAAATATTGTTGCTATGAACATCTTGTATATATGCCTTTGTTTTCCTGTGTGAACATAATTGCAAGATATATTCCACAAACTGGTCAAATAAAAAAATATTTTGTATATAAATGTAATAGGTATATTTATATATAAAAATTATATATACATGTATATATATATATATATATTTTGAGACAGTCTTGCTCTGTTGCCCAGGCTGGAGTGCAGTGGCATGTTCTTGGCTCACTGCAACCTCTACTTCCCGGGTTCAAGCCATTCTCTTGCCTCAGCCTCCCCAGTAGTTGGGATTACAGGTGCCCGCCACCACACCTGGCTGGTTTTTGTATTTTAGTAGAGATGAAGTTTCACCACGTTGGCCAGGCTAGTCTCGAACTCCTGACCTCAAGTGATCCACCTGCCTAGGTCTCCCAAAGTGTTGAGATTACAGGTGTGAGCCACCATGCCCAGCCTTATATATATTTTTCTCAGTTAGATTACTTACTATGGGAGTTCCTGGATTAACCGTTCTTATAATGAGTGGGATCTCCTTCTTCAGAGGCACAAAAAAAGGTTTTATTATGTATCTTCTTCCTCCAAACTAAAAAGATTTAAGACCTTAAAAAGTGTGAGATCAAAAGCTTTTTTTTTTCTGTTTGATTGAATTTTATAAGAAGCATTAAATGTAAAGAAATGGAGAGTCTTATAGACGACAGAAGAAAATAACCCACTAGATGGATTTGTCTCATAATGTAGAGATCAACTTCAAGAGGAGATGTATTAAGTAAAATCTGATTTATGATTAAGATTAGGATTTAAGCAAAGCTAATAAATATGCTTAACACACACACACACACACACAGAATGTATTAACATTTTTATGTAATTTTCTGTAAAGGAGCCATTCATAGTTTTACTGAGTAATACTGGTATGATCATTTATGTACACATTTTTGTATAGATGTATGTTTTCATTTTCCTTGGATACATATTTAAGAATGTAATTTCTAGATCATATAATAATTCTATATGTAACTTCTGAGAAACCTCCAGACTCTGTCAAAGTGGCTGCACAGTTTTGCAAATGTCACCAGCAATGTATGAGAGTTTCAGTCCCCCATCCTCACCAATATTTTTTATTTTTTATCTTTTTTGATTGCAGTCACCTTAGTGGGTATAAAATGGTTTCCCTTTGTGGTTTTGATTTGTGTTTCCTTGATAGCTAATGATGGTGAGCAGCTTGTCATGTGTATTGGCCATTTGTATATCTTCCTTGAAGAAGCATTTATTTAATTCCTAGACTATTTTAAATTGAATTTATATTTGCTTTTTATTACTGAGTTGCAAGAGCTCTTTATATATTTTTTATACAAGTTCTCTATGAGATATACGATTTGCAATTATTTTCTCCCATTATAAGGATCTTTTCACTTTCTTGACGGTTCTTTTAAGCATTCATTTTATAAATTTTGAAATAGTTCCATTTCATCTGCTTTTTCTTTGGTTGCTTGTACATTTGGTGCCATATCTAAAAAGTCTCCTTTGGGAGGCCAAGGCAGGCAGATCACGAGGTCAGGAGATCGAGACCATCCTGGCTAACACGGTGAAACCCTGTCTCTACTAAAAATACAAAAAATTAGCCCAGCATGGTGGTGGGCACCTGTAGTCCCAGCTACTCAGGAGGCTGAGGCAGGAGAATGGCTTGAACCCAGGAGGCGGAGCTTGCAGTGAGCCGAGATCACACCACTGCACTCCAACCTGGGCGACAGAGAGAGACTCAATCTCAAAAAACACAAAAATAAATTTAATTTAATTTAATTTAATTTAATTTAATTTAAAAAAGTCTTCTGACTCAAGGTGAAGAAAATTTACTGTGTTTTATTGTAAGACTTTTATCAGTTTTGCTCTTAGATTTTAGGTCTATAATTCATTTTGAAATAATTTTTGTCTGTAGCATGAGGAAGGGATCCCAATTTATTCTTTTGCATATGGCTATCTAGTTGTCCCAGTACCGTTTGTTGAAGAGACTATTCTTTCCAAATTTAATTGGCACCCTTGCTGAATACTGATTATCTTTTGAAGATGATTTTATTTTATCTATATTAACTGTCCTCAAAAATAATTTTGGGCCAGGCACGGTGGCTCAAGCCTGTAATTCCAGCCCTTTGGGAGGCAGAGGAGGGCAGATCACCTGAGGGCAGGAGTTCGAGGCCAGCCTGGCCAACATGGTGAAACCCCATCTCTACTAAAAATACAAAAATCAACTGGGTCTGTGATGGGTGCCTGTAATCCCAGCTACTCAGGAGGCTGAGGTAGGAGAATTGCTTGAATCTGGGGAGGCGGAGGTTGCAGCGAAATAAGATTGTGCCACTGCACTCTAGCCTGGGTGACAGAGTGAGACTCTGCCTAAAAAAAAAAAAAAAAAAAAAAAAAAAAAAAAAAAAAAAAAAATTTCAAATGTGCCATCTCTGTTAACTATGCAAATCCTAACCATTGAAAAGAAAATGTTTTATTACTAATAGACAACTATACTTTATAGGCTAGTGATTATTTTATCTTCTTTGAAGTTAGAAATATCATAGTATCAGTCAGAGATGCTTTTTATATCTTATCACTGAAAACTTTAATCAAATTTAACAGCATTAAGAGCTTTCCTGTGTGTGTGTGTATGTGTGTGTTGTGTGTGTGTGTGTTTATGAGAACTCACACTCACAGAGAGAAGGCAGGTTAGTATGTATGAACTAACAATGTGTTAACTTTGTTTATTAGTACATAATAGTGGAGTCATATCTAAAGTGAATTAAGTTCTACAATCAGTGAATACATTGAAAAAAAAAGGGAAAATTAACCTGTTAAATTGTCTGGGCATAACTTATTGGAATTTCAGCATCCAAGATTGGTTGGTTGATTGATTCTTTAAGCTTGCATTTAGAAGGAATTGGAATGGAGATTGAATGCCAGTAAGTCTTTGTCACATTCATATTATTTTATTATTGAGGAGAATGGCCAAACATTACCTTCTGTCATCCATCTTTATGAAAGAACCCCTATCCAAAAATATTTTTACTAAAATAGATAGAAAAATCTGGCCAAAAGGGAAAAAAAGGTCATTAAAATTACAGATTAGTTGGTAATTCTATGTACTATTGAGGTTCATGATATTTGTTCATAGAAGTTATATTTAGTCCTTCCTTATAAATTATTTTCTCTTGTTGCATGTATAGTTCTTAATTATCTAGCAGCAGTATAACGTGGCTGAAATAAGTGTAAGAAAAAGAAGTCTTTACTAAGTAATACAAAGGCTCAAAAATTATAAAAGATCAGGGTCCCTAGGATTATCATTGAAATATATTGCACTTTCATTGAAAGAAGGTGTACATTTTGTTCAACACACTTAGTTCACACTTAGTTTAAAAAGAACAAATAAATGTACTTCCTGTTTGAAGGACTTCCACAGACATGATTAACATAAAATCTTGTTCTGCTTAGCCATCCAGTTGCCCAGCCCCACCGAATTTATATTTAGAGCATCTCTCATATCTACTTTCTAATCCACCTGACAACCTCTATATGTTGTTGCTGGAAAATTACCACAGTCTTCTCTTCTTCTATTTTCATTCTATTCCTAATAAACACTCTTTAAAGTAAAATTCCATTCTGCTTTTCTGCTAAAATAATAAACAAACAAAAGCTCCCAAATCTCTCAATATGTTATTATAGCCCTAATAACAGAGGTAAAAGAAGTGCAAGTGTGGAGGTGGGCTGTCTATTTCCTGGATATCAATTTCTGATTGAAGTTGTTGATTAGACTGATATTTTGAATAAATAATTCTGAAATACATTTTTATATATACATATAAAGTAGCCCCAAGCTTCTACTGGACACTTCGTAAATAGAATGCCACACAGTGTATGTGATGTTAGCCATTGTGTTAGTCAAGGTATTATAACAAACAGATGCCAAGACTAAAATAAACACTCAAGACATTTGTTAAGGATATCACCTGTAAGTAAACAGAAAGAGGGAGCCAGGGCAGGGAAGGAAGCCTGTCAGACCGTGATGGAGGTGTCACCATTAGTAAAGAAGGAGATGGAAAGAAAGCATCTTAGCCTGAAGGGCAGTTCTCAGAAAAAGTAGACAAGATTGTTGGGCAGGTCTCAAACCAAGCTTGCTCCTGAGAGGAACACTGTGTTTCACAGGACAGTTTTTGTTTTACCTCTGGAAAATAAACTTCCAATTGAATTAATTAAAATAGACATTTTCCGTATCACAATACTTCTGAGTAATGAAGTCCTCAGGGTCTTCCTGAAACAGAAGAGCAAGCTTTAATGCAACTGTTTCAAGGTGATTGTCCCCTTTGACATTTCCACCAGAGGTATACCTAAGTTCCAGCTCCTATACCTCTTCACCAACACTTGGTAGTGCCAGACTTAAATTTTAGCCAGCCTCATCGGTGTATAGTTGTAACTCATAGATCATGCCTTTGATGTCGAATCTAAGAATTCTTTGCCTTACCCTAAGTGACAAATATTTTTCTCCTATGTTTTTCAGTTTTATAGTTCTAGTTTGACATTTAGGTCTCTGATCCAGTTTGACTTCATTTTTCTATATAAGGTGAGGTGTCCATCAAAGTTATTTTTAAAAAAATATTCATATACTATTGCCCCAACATAATGCCTTATAATAGTTATAATTTCTCCACTGGATTACCTTTGATCATTTACTACAAATCAGTTGCCTGTGTATGTAGGCTATTCATTCTATTCCATTGATCTTTGACTGCTTGGATGCTAATATTATACTGTCTCACTTTCTATAGCTTTATAATAAGTCTTTAAGTCAAATAATGTGACCCTTCAGCTTTGTTTGTTTTCAGTTATTTTGGCTATTCTAGAGGTTTTTATAATTTCAATAGAAATTTTAGAATCTACATCTTTCTGTAAAAAATACCTGATTGGATTTCAGTTAAGATTATGTTGAATCTATAGATAAATTATGAGATAATTGGCATTTTAATTATATTAAATCTTCTGTTCCATGCACATGGTATATCTCACCATAATTTAGGTCCTCTTCAATTTATCTCAACAATAATATTATAGTTTTCAGCACACAGGTCTTATACATTTTTGTCAGGTTTATCTTTACATATTTCATACTTTTTCTCACTATTAAAATGACACTTTTAACTTTGATTTCTCTATGTTCTTTGTTAGTGTTACTCATTTTTGTATGTTGATCCTCAGTTTAAACTTGCTAATTGATTTATTCTAGTTTTTCGTAGATTCTGACTTCTATACATTTTCTACTTAAAATATCCTGTCTTTGTATAAAGACAATGTTACATCTTCCTTTCCAATCAGAGTGACTTTTATTTTTCTGTCTGACTTTATTACATCAGTGAGACCTCGCCACTCCCTGTAGTATATTAATGAATAGAAGTAGTAACAAGGACATCTTTACCTTGTTCCTAATCATTAGGGGAAAAACTTTCGGTCTTACTATTATGATGTTATCTATAGGTTTCTTAATAGATGCCGTTTATCAGATTGAGAGAGCTCAATTCTGTTTGTAATTTGCTGAAATTGTACCGAAGTGGCTTTGTAGTTTATCAAGTGCATTATCTACATCTATCAAGATAATCTTAGGGTTTTCTTCTTAGCTTATTAAGCGATGACACTCCTGGGACAGAACCCACTTGACGATAATATATTATTTATTTTATATTTCATTAGACTCTATACTACATGAATTTAAACAGTAGGGGAAAATCTTATGTACTTAGCCAGTTGTTTACCATTGCTAGTGTCCTTCATTAGCCTGTTGATCTATAGTTCCATCTGGGATTTTTCTTCTGTCTTGTAGTACAGATGTGATGCTGGTAAATTATTCCTATTTTTATATGTCTGAAAAGTCTCTCTTGACCCTGTTTTTAAAAGATATTTTTGCTTAAGATAAAACTCTAGATTGACAGTTTTCTTTTCTTTCTGGATTTAAAAGATGTGCTCCATTGTTGTATTAATTTCCTTTTTTTCTAACAAGAAATATGCTGCCACGCTTTCCTTCCTTCCTCTAACTGTGGTTTGATTTCCCCCCATTCAGCTGCTTTTAAGATTTTCTCTTTATGACTGGTTTTGGGCAATTTGATTATCATGTGCCTCGGTATGGGTTTCTTCACTTTTCTTGTCTCTTGGGTTTGGTGAGTTTCTTAAATCTACCAACTTATAGTTTCATTGTATTTGGAAACTTTTTAGCAAATACTCCTTCAAACACTTTCTGTCTTCTTATTTGAAGATTCTAATCCCACATTTATGTGGATTTTTGATATTGCCCTATAGCCTACTGATGCTACTTTTACTTTTTTAAATGTTTATTTGCGTTTAATTCTGCATAGTTTCTATTGCTGTGTCTTAAAGTTTATGAATCTTTTCTTCTGCAAAATCTAATCTGCCTTTAATCCCACCCAGTGTATTTTTCATCTCAATTATTGAAGGTTTCATCTGCAAAATTTGTTTTATATTTCTCAAGTCACTACCTGTTGAATATATGAAATAGTTATAATGATAATTGTAATGTATTTATCTTCTGATTTTTAATATCTGTTTCAATTCTGGGTCATTTTCCATTGATTTATTTTTCTCCTCAATGTATGTCATGTGTTCTTGATTCTTTTTTTTTTTTTTTTTTTTTTTTTTGAGACAGAGTCTCGCTCTGTTGCCCAGGCTGGAGTGTAGTGGCATGATCTCAGCTCACTGCAACCTCCACCTCTGAGGTTCAAGTGATTCTCCTGCCTCAGCCCCCCAGTAGCTGGATTACAGGTAAGCCCCATCATGCCCAGCTAACTTTTGCATTTTTAGTAGGGATGGGGTTTTGCCATGATGGCCAGACTGGTCTTAATCTCCTGACCTCAGGTGATCCACCCGCCTCAACCTCCCAAAGTGCTGGGATTACAGGTGTGAGCCACCACACCCGGCCTGTTATTCCTTCTTTGTCTGGGAAGCTTTGATTAGATGCTTGACATTGTTAATGTTATCCTGCTAGATGCCTATTTTTCTATCCTAAAAGTGCAAAAATTTCAACAATTATTTTGAATCATTGGCCCTTATAATTATTTTTTATCTCTTACATGAATTGGGGATTTGTATAGTTAGGGCTGGTAAAAACTAGTGGTTAGGAAATACCAAAGATTTCTAGTTACATCTGCTGTATTAGTTTACTTGCATTGCTATTAGAGGAAATTACAGACTGGGTAATTTATGAAGAACGGACATTGATTTTCTCACAGTGTTGGAAGCTGAAAGTCCAAGATCAAGATACTGGTAGTTTCATTTGTCTGATGAGGCCTGCATCTTCTGGAGGAAAAGAACACCTTGTCCTCACATGGTGGAAGGCAGAAAGGCAAGCTAGCTCCATGACACAAGTTTACTTATGTAACAAACCTGAACTTGCACCCCTGAACTTGAAAGTTAAAAAAATACTAAATAAATAATACAGCATAGACGTGTCAGAAAAAGATGTTGTGTGTTGCCTCTTTTAAAAGTTTCTTCATCTCTTAATGAAGGATCTGCTCTCTATCAATGAGAGCAGTTCTTATTGATAACACCTGAGTTTTGCAGGGGACATATTTAAAGCATAGTATCTGCCTAGAATGATTCCAGATAAATTGCACCCATGATATTTATTTCTCTCCTGCCAAAAAGTAAACCCATTAATGGAACATTTAGCATACTGTAAGTAACAGATAACTACAATTGGCTGAATATTTTCTTGGAAATATTAAGATCCAGATTCAATGATCTAATTCCATCATTCATAATGGCAGTAGTCCACACATGTAATATTTCCTCATAGCATTCTCGTCTCTCTTGAGTAAAATATCCAATTAAGTTTGGCTGTCTAGATTATTTAGACAAATATAGAGAGCTACAAGGAGAAAAGTATCAAATACTTTGAAATACCTAACTAGGCCACAAACTTATTTCTTTTACTATATCTTAGCATTTTGTTGTTAATTTTTGTTATTTGTCGCTCTCATCAGTGCAAGACTCCTGCTTGGACACTCTCCAAGGCATTTTGGCATTTTACTGAGCCTCTACCTATAGTGTTTTGAATTATAAAGATTAAACTACTTCACAGTTAAGCCTCTTTCTACATACTGGGCCTTTTCCTGTTGCAAAAGTAGATTTGCTTTCTAATGGTTATTGAAATGAATTTAGATTGAAACGCAAGGGAAAAGCCAAGAAAATTTATGCTTGGCATAGTGAGCATTCAGAGTAGTATGGGATTTGGCCTTCTCTTTTTTCTTTTCACATTTGCACGTACCCAGGGGGCCGTGAATATTTGCTATCTCACAATAAAAAGCATAATTCTTGTGCAGTTGAGTAACAGTCTATGGTTGTATTTACATGACCTCAGTCTAGTGAAGTAGATAACTTCAGAGTTCAGGAAGAAGTCTCACATAGGCACATTATAAATAGTGTGTTTGTGAGAGGAGGCTATGGATGTACTGTATGAGGTTAAAGTCCAAATCCTGCTGCAGACATAGTAGTAGAAAGGATTCATGATTACTTTATAGCCCATGGACATCTAGTTTTAGTTGCTTCTAAAGAATGCCCCCATGGAACACTATATTTACTGCCTTTCAAGACAAGTATGATATGGTTTTGGCTCTGTGTTCCCACCCAAATCTCCTTTCAAATTGTAATTCCCATAATCCCCATGTATGAAGGGTAAGGTCAGGTGATGGTAATGGGGTCTGGATCATGGGGGCTGTTTCCTCCATGCTGTTCTTGTGATGGTGAGTGAGTTCTCACGAGATCTGATGGTTTTATTAGCATGTGGCATTTCCCGTGCTTGCACTCACTCCATCCTGCTGCTCTGTGAAGAAGATGCCTGCTTCTCCTTTGCCTTCCACCATGATTATAAACTTCCTGATGCTTCCCGAACAATGCAGAACTGTGAGTCAGTTGAAACTCTTTCCTCTCTCGGGTATTTCTTCATAGCAGCATGAGAACGGACTAATACGAAGTGCTTCTTTTAAAGCAAAGTCAGATTTTAATTATGAGACTTAGAAAATTTTAACTGTTGGTACATTTAAAAGCATTAAATATTTAAAATAACTCTATTTATAAGACACTCTGTATTTCAAATTTCTACGTTAATGACATCAGATTTTTAATTTTGAAGAGACAGATCTACTGATAATATTTCAGTGATTCTTCTTACTTGCAGAAAAATATGTCCTGGAATGAGTCTTTTTGCTATGTTTAATAATAGAACAGAATTGGAAGAATTGACACAAAAAAGTGATGATGCAGTCATAGAATAAAGAATATATGACCCTGCAAAAAACTGAATTATTTAAACAAAGCACAGAAGGATACATTATGGTCACCTGTAAGATCTCAGATTTGTGGAATAATTTTTCAACAAAGACTTCGTCAGTCAAAAGTTAGAAAGCCATTGTAAGTTCTGAAGATCTTTACATCCTGAAGGAGGAAAAGAGATTTTCCATGCCTTTCTAAAAGCACCATCTTATTTATGTGTTAAAATATTCGGTGGTATCGCATGTTCTCCCTCGTAAGTGGAAGCTGAACAATGAGAACACATGGACACAGGGAAGGGAACATCACATACGGGGGCCTGTTGGGGCATGGGGGACTAGGGGAGGGGTCACATTAAGAGAAATACCTACTGTAGATGATGGGTTGATGGGTGCAGCAAACCCCCATGGCATGTATATACATATGCAACAAACCTGTATGTTCAGCACATGTACCCCAGAACTTAAAGTATAATTAAAAAATTCTAAAAAAAGAATATTGGGTGATAACACTACTTTGAGATATTATTTGATATTGTTTTAGATTCAATAATAATTGTTTTCATTTAATTTAGAGTAAACTTTTAAATATATAATTGATTATGTTTTATAATTTTTTTGTTCAGGACTGTCTCTATTCTGCTGCTACTCTTAGTTCTTTCACTCTCTGATGAATCATATTTAAGAACATATGAACTTTCTGTAAAGAACAGATTGTCAAAAATTGTTACTGACCCTGTGGAAAATACATGGATGGGTATTTCTAAACAGCTTTCCACTGCTCCATAGAATAATACCACAGTAAAGGGTGAATAGTGAAAAGAAAAAGTGTGGCCTTTGAGGCAGAAGTACGTTGAGAAGTGGTAAAATTCTGAACCAGCTATCTCGCATGTCACCAACTTGAAAATAGTGTTTGGGGCAATCAAGGTTTCTGCTTATTTTTTGTTGTTGTTGAATCTTCCTGCCCTGAAATGAGTCACTGCTTTCTCTGAGCATGGGAGCAGCATCTTGCTCAATATAGACGTGGAATGACATTCAAGCTATATAATTTTTCTCAAAGCATTTTTCTCTTGATGCATCACTTTTTATTTTATATATTTCATTCACATTGGGAAGGTGTGAGGTAAAATAGCAACAATGCAGTACAAAAGTAATGTGTCCTTGTATTGAATATATTTTCCAAACAAACTTCATGAGCTATATGAAATTCCTTACCCAGTAAAGGACAACATTTAAAAGAGAGTGAGAGAGTGAATGGAAGGCTGAGTGCAACACAAATGACAATTTACTATCATTACAATCACATAATTTTTATATCTTTCTATGGGGTTTGTGATATGGGAAAATGGGAAGGGAAATATGAAGAGAACACTAAGAGGGAAATACGAAAGAGGAAAATAGTAGAGCACTTTGTACCTGGGATCTGCTAACAGGTAGAGGGAATCGGTTGGAACATTCACCACGATGACTGGGAGAAGGTGCTGGGAACTGACCTGATTGGGTAGTGAGTTTACTCAAGGCAAATAGGAGCTCAGTCAGAAGAATCCAAACTGTTGTCAAGAAAAAGGGAAATATTCAAACTAAGAAGATGATCCAAGCATTAAAATCAAGAAATGAGACAAGGTGATTACGGGATCTGAATGTGGGGGACATATGATATTGAGTCAGGATATAGAATAAAAAGGAATATGGTAGAAGAGGTTCAGGGTTAGTAATTGGAAGCCTCCATGAGAATGATGCTTGCACCGTGTTGCACAGACAAGTTCCTTGGAACTAGCCACTTTGCATCTCTCGCTAGTGGACACTATGGTTCAGAAACACCGACTTCTCTGATTTCAGAAAGATCTCAGCAAGATTCTTAAACTAAAATTTTAATAAAATGTGATCAGCATTCTATTAAAAAATGTGATAAGCACTATAATAAAGGCAACCAGTACTACAGGAATTTATTGGAGCATCCACATGACTTCTGTGTTTGTTGGACAGAATGACCAAATTGTTTAGGGAAAACTATGTTCAGGCAGTGTTCTCAACCATTTCCTTGAATATCTCCTACTGTGAAAGTTCATCAACACCCTCCATCATGAAATTAGGTGACCTTACAGCAAGATATACAGAAAAGTAGGAATCTGACAAAAATGACAAAGAATAAATGATATTATCGCCCAATTAATGTAAATAAGAATAATAGTTTTGAACACTCAACCATGTCTTTTGCTTTTTTGATAAGCTTGTTTCATTTCCTGTAGACTTTGTGTTATTGGTCCGGGAAGGAATGAGGGCGAATGGAAAGAAAATTAATACAGCATTGGGGAATTTGCCATTAGAAATAGAGAGCCCTTCCAGTGGTGGAGGGTGGGATGGAGCTCAGACACAGAGTAGGGCAGAACATAGCAGGGGTTCAGATGTGGGTATTCCTACTGCCTCCTTCATGCTGAATTCCTTGGAAATAGAAGAGGAAAAGCACACGTAGGATCACCCAGATAGATTTTGGAAGATGCAAGAAGCTCAAAGTTAGGACTCTCCTCCCCTATTCTGTGGTGTGTTGAAATTGGAAGCCTCCCAGAGAAAACCCACATTTGGCATGGCACAGTGGCCATCGTGGTGCAGCCTTGCAGAAGAGGGTCCAGATAGGTCTTCCAGATGGCATTGCTGGTTGCCTATAGCTTGGGTGTATCATATGAGAAGTCTAGAAATTAAGGCAGGTGGGAGAGTGGAGGGGAAGTGTGGTGATAAAATGCCATGTAAATCTGTGAGCCTGAATAAGCCATGATTTAGGAAAAGGTAGACACACCTCCCAACCAGAGGCTATGCTATATGGAGACCATGTATTTTAACGTGGATGACATCTATGAGCTGCTCCTCCTGGCTCTATCCAGAGAACTGACCAGAACACCCAGTCAAAGCCTATACTGCAGTTTCATAACTGGAGACCCCTCCCTCTGTCTCCACTAAGGAGAGCTAAGCTCCGCACACTAAGGGATATCTTGGGAGTGCAGAAGGGCTAGGCACACATTTTAAGAGTGGAAAAGGCCTTAATATGAAGTCTAAACTTTTAAGTTCACAACATTTACTGAAAAGAGTCTATTTTAAGGTAGATAAGATAGAGTTACTACTAAATAGCATTTTTCCCTTGGAGTAATAAAGTAGGCATTTATATTTGCTTTAGAAAGTGACCAATGGAGCAGTATTTATAAAAAGTATATAAAGAGTTAAGTAGTACAAGAGAAGTGATTCAAGCTCGAAGATAAAATAAACCTTTGATTGTTTAATAACTTTCCTAAATTACAAAAAATCTTCTCTCTCACCTCTATCTCAGAATTATTTCAAAAATAAGTCACTTTGCCACCAATTGAGTCTATACGTCTTTTCCTTTTGCTTTACTTTTCTTTTTCTCATTTCTTATTTCTTCTTTTCCCACTCCCACCCCCAAATATTGGGCTATTTGAATTTAGATCTTCTTTCTTTCACCAATTTTGAGACAGTCGAAGACATTGTATCTTCAAAGATTGCTACTTCCTCATTAAGCCTTCTTTGTTAGTTATTCACATGTTAGACTTTAATTTATTCTTTGGGTCTTTGTAATTTTCTTTCAGATTTTCCAACTATTCGATACTTTCTATTCTAATTTTTTTTTATAACTGACATACAGTTTATTACTTTTCAGTGATTCTAATCTGACCTAAATTTATTCATGAAATTTTACTTTTAATGATTCGATTTTTAATTTTGGAAATGCTAATTTATTTCATTTTAAAGCTGTCCTTTTGTTAATCATCTTTTACTTTTTGACATGTGTTCAGTCTTTTCTTACATTTTTCAAACATACTGAATCTCTGTGTGTGTGTGTGTCTGTGTGTCTGTCTGTCTGTCTTTAAAATAAATCCCAGTCTCTGACATTTTTGCACTTCTGATTCTGTTGTTGTTTTTGCTGGCTTCTTCTCATGGTATCTTTTTCCTTTGTGAGCTGGTGACTTATTTTATCTGTGGCTCATTTTGCTTAGAAGTTTAAGTGTGAGGAATATTTGGGTGAATTCCTTCAGAGAGGATGTAAATATACTTCTGACAATTTCTGGCAGGGCGTGGTCAATGTTAGACCTTTGAAATGAAATACTTTACCTGAGAGGGGCCATCTCCTTCCGCCAAACTTATGTAAGTTTAGACTAAAAATTTATGTGAGAACAGACCTCAGAGAAGATACTATTTTCTATGTCTAGCACTAAGGCTCAAGACAGGGCCTGGGTATAGAAGAAGAGGATGAAAAAGGTGGGTTATCTCTTCTTTGCTTTTATAAGCATATGTAATCCGTGAAGCAAAGCTGATGTTCATCGTGGTTCAGTAAGTGGCTGTGGATAAAGGCCTCTTCAGTTCTCTGAGACTGTTTCTGTACTTATTTTCACATTATCTTTGGCATATGAAGATTTTTTTTTTTGGGCCAGCTTATTGTGCAATCAAAACAATGCTTTTCATATACCTGACATTATTAGATTTTATAATGAGAAGGTGTAAGAAGGTAATGCAGGGTATAAAGTGTACCATATCACTGGCAAGGGAAATGTAAGCTTTTTAAGTTTTTACTCCACAAAAGGAAAAACATTTACAGAACATGACAGGCAATTAAAATGCTCACAAAAAATGTATAATTTACCATTATGAGATTAATTGTGTTTGAGTTCTAATACCCAGTACTTTAGAATGTGACCTTACATGAAGATAGGGCCTTTATAGAGATGATAAAGTTAAAATGAGGTTATTAGAGTAGAACGTAGAACTTACTTCAATATAACTGGTGTTCTCATAAAAAGGGGAAATCTTGGACACAGGGACAGACAAACAGGCACAGGAAGAATGTCATAAAATGATTGGAGCTGTGCTGCCTCAAGCCTAGGAAGCTAATACTTTAACATTTATTTATTATTCTCTATGCACCAGATACATTTTTCTGTGCTTTATCTGTACTAACTCATTTAATATTAAACTCTGTGCTTTGGGGACTATTGTCATTCCTATATTACAAATTAATTAACTGATGTACCGGGAGGTCTAGTAAGTTACCAAGGATACACAGCAAGTAAGTGCAAAACTGAAATTCAAACTCAGATGGACCAACGTGTGCATATCCTCATAAAACATATTTTAGTACTGATTTTTATGCAAAGCTTCTCAAGTGTGTACACTTGTCTGCTTGATGTGCCTTTGATATAATCCAGCCACTGCTGATAACCAGGAAATAGAGCAAAAGCCTTTCTAACATGTCGTGATCTGCCTTCACGTTTGTCTCTTTCTTTTCTTATTTTCAGTCTTCTACTTCCATTTTTTGCTTTTAATGATTTTTATGAACACATTTTATGTAATTTAGTTGAGCATAGTCCCTTCTTGCTGGTACTCTGATTACCTGTCACTTTGACTCTAGATATGAACAGCTACAGGGAAGAGGTGACCCTATTCTTTTAGTGGGATTCATACCCACTCAGCCGTCTTTCTACCACTTGCTGCACAAGGAGGGATTGGCCAGGATGGTTAAAACAACAAAAGCATTAGAATCAGATAAATCAATGCTTGAATGATAGCCCCAACTACTTGGAAGTACATGACCATTTTTAAGTCATTTAAACCCTTAGCCACATGGAATAAGGGAACAATGCTACCCTTCTTACAGGACTCTTATTTAAAAAACATTAAAGATGACTAATAAAACACTCAATAAATAGAAACACGACAATGATAATGATGCAGCTGCCAGAGTTGATGGCAGCTGAATTCAATGGCTGGTTGGAAATTGAATTGTCTAGAAACCAATAATGGTGTAAATAAATCCCGTACAACTTGGGTGCAATTTTTAAAGGTAATCTTTGGTGATGACAGGCCTTAAAACCTTGTAATTTATTCAGTGAGAAAGTCTGTGTTCATATGATGTGCTTCTCATAGTATTTTCAGTAACTGTGTTCTTTTCCACAATTTGTTCTTCATGTCAGCCTGAGGAATGACTTGCTCCACAGTTGGATGTATGATTATCATATATCATGTGTGATATTTAGCTGTAGCATTTACACTAGGAAAAAAAAAAAAAAGAGTTTCTGGATCCTTTGAAATTCAGCTGCCTCAATCAAATGAACAAGTCACTTCTAGCGCCAAAAGAGGCCAGGGGCACTACAAAGACACTGGAAAATTAATGACCTAGAGTCAATAGTTCTATTAAAGGTATTATTGAATAGGTAAAGGCATTTCATAATATCTGCAGGGGGAAACATGACAAAAACGTAAGAGGATTGTTTTAGTTAGTAAAACGAAATCTTCCTTTTTGATTTGCTGATTCAAGTAGAAGGTTCAAATGCAGAAATAATTATGCAGAAAACAGTCCATGATTTGGTGAAATGGAGGAACATGGTTAAGAGAATAAAAAAATCAAGCTCCAGACTGGCAGAAAGCATTTGCAAAATAGTTATCTGTTAAAGGACTTTTATCTAAAATAGACAAAGAACTCTTAAAATTCAAAAATAAAAAAAAATGGATGATAACTAAACAAACACCTCATTAAACAAGATATACAGATGGCAAATAAACATATAAAAATATGCTCAATATTATTTGTCATTAAGGAATTGTAAATTAAAACAACAATCTGATACTAGTTCACACCAATAGAATAGCTAATATTAAAAAAAGAAACCGATAACAATTACTGGTTGGGATACAGAGAAATAGAGACTCATTTATTGCTGGTGGGAATGCAATATGGTATAGACATTTTGGGAAACTGTTGGCAGTTTCTTAGAAAGCTAAGCAGAGAATTGGCATGCAATCTAGCAGTTGTGGTTATAAGCATTTACCTAACTTATTTGAACACACATTCATATGAATATCTGTATACAAGTATCTATAGCAGATTTATTCATAAAAAACAAAAACTGAAAGCAAACAAGATATTCTTCAATAAGTGAGTGGACAAACAATAGTCTGTCAAACAATGATATGATGGACTATTATTCAGTGATTAAAATAAATGAGCTTTCAAGCCATGGATTATAGATAAATCTTAAACATATATGTTAAGTGAAAAATGCCAGTCTGAAAAAGGTACACACTGATGTAGTCAAATTATATGACATTCTGAAAAAGACAAAACTGTAGAAAAAAATTAATGGATGACAACGGTTTGGAGTAGAGTAGAGACTGGGAGAAAGTTAGAACAGCACAGATAGCTCTTGAAGAGGTAAAGCAGAAGGGATTTTTGCCATAATAAAACTATTCCCTATGACAATGTGATAGTGACTATAACATAATCATGTATTGAAACCTGTAGAGCTTTATAGCACAGAGAGTAATTTTTAATGTATGTAAATTTTAAAAATTATTTAGGAATTTAGATGATTCCAGGATAGAGTGGTAGAGTGTGACAAAAGAATCTAAATGTATTAAAAATACATGTAAGAACCTCACTGAATAAAGTAGGATAATAATATGCTGGCCTCAGTAACTTTGGAAATGAGTGGGGTGTATTGAACTAAAAACGAAGCAAACTGCTATAAATTAATACTGTACTCTAAGACTACTATGAGTTGTTTGCTACGGGGATATGTATTAATAATTCTTAAATTACTAAACCTGTATAATGCAATTGAGCAGTTAAGTCAATGGATGAGAGTGGTGGGATCCAGTTTTCTCACTGAAGTTAGAGCTTACAGTTAGGCAAGGGGAATAAACTAAAATAATCCAGATGGAAATGTATTACAGTTGGCGATATCAGATTAACATATATTTATGTTAAGATAGATGCAGATGGTTAAATATAGGAATATTTATTGATACATGGGTTTATACTTTTTGAGGCCTAGAAGCGATGGCATTCCAATTGCAATGAGCACACATAGTGCTCAGACTTTGGTTTCTAACACCATTGTCTAATAAAAGGAACCACAGGTCTTTGGAGAAATGGCAGATTCTAGATAGGCACCAGAAATATACATGATAAACATGGAGCAGTTTATAGTGCCCAGAAAATAAGAAAGTTCTCCACAAACAAACAAGCAGCAATATAAAACCAAAGTCAAAAAGCAGAAACAAAATAAAACAAAACCAAACCTAACAATGGATATGTCAAAGGAATTTAAGAGCCAAAGTGCTCCCAGTGGTCGATCTGTAACAATTTAAGCAAGAAAATAAAGAAGTATTGAATTATAATCTACATAATAAACAATCATTACTCCATAAAAGTAAATATTAAATAAATATGTGAAAATAGACACACCCTTGCAAAGAATCCTAAATAATGTATGAAGCAATCTACCCTCATGGAAGTGGAACATACCTCCTTACTACTTAAGTGTGGGCTGTGCATGGTAACTTTCTTCCAAAGAGTATACTATAAAAAGAAGGAGGGAAAAGAGTAACTTTAGAGTGTTGAAATCTAATGCACGTTGCCTCCAGACAGGTGATCAAGGTTAATATCAACAGTATGTCATATTAATAGTATGTATTATTGATACGATATGATGAAAATGGACTTTATCTGATGGTCTTCCTCCCAAAATCACATTACTCCAGTCTAATCATGAGACAATGGACAAAGTCCAATTAAGGGACATTCTACAAATTACTTGACCAGTACTCAACATTGTCAAAGTCATCAAAAACAAGAAAATTATTAGAAATTGTCAAAAATGAAAGAAGGCAAAGGAGAGATGACTATCAAATGTACTTTGTTATCCTGGTGGGATCATGAAACAGAGAAAGGATATTAGAGAAAAACAGTAAATCTGGATAAAATATGGACTATATAGTTAATAATAATGTATCAGTTTTGGTTCTTGAATTGTGAGAAAGATATCATACTAATATAAGATGTTACTAATGGAGAAACTGGGTATGCAACATATAGAAACTCACTGCACTTTCTTTTCACTTTTTTTATATATGTAAAATTTTATTAAAATAACAAATTTACGTAACAATTCTAATTTTAACATTTTTTTTCTGTTGATTGCTTGTGGTTCTCTACCTATACAATCATGTAAAAGTAAATAACAGTAATTTGATTTCTTCTTTTACGATCCTGTTACCTTTTATTCCTTCTGTTCTCTTACTAGCAGGGACTTCCAGTAAAATGTTTAATGGAAATGCAGCTTTCCAATCTCAGTGGGAATGTTTTCAACACTTTACCATTGAATATGCTGCTTACTCTTGGTATTTTTAAGATTCACTTTTGTGTGTTCAAATCTTCTATAAACATATAGACAAAAGTGAGAGTTGAAGATGTTTTGGAGGTAGAGACTAATAATCATAACTACCATTTTTGACTTCATACTGTATGTAGACACTGTGCCAGGCCCTTTACTTATATTATTCTAAGTCTACACAATCACAAGGTAAGTAACTTTGTGGATGTTTAACCATGAAAATAGGTCTCAGAAAATTGAAATTGAAGCATTGTTCTTAATGTCATGAAAGTTGTCTAGCAAAGATAAAATTCCATCCAAAGTAGCATATGCTTGAAGTAAGTGATTTAAGTGAAGTTTAAAAATGTAGAAGCATTTATTTGTAAAAAAAATGTGTGTAAGAGTTTGAAAGTGAACGCTTAGAAGGGAAGGGAGACTGAGCATGGAAGATGAAGGGGAAGTTAAAAGGGGTCCACAATGAGGGAAGCAGATAGCTCAAAGGAGCTATAGTTTGGGTACAGTTTGCAGAGGTGAAATAGCACAGGTCAAGGTTAAGAGCTAGAATGCAGGAAGTGGCAACTGAATAGACTCAGAATCGGAAGTGACACTTTGGTTTCAGATGTGGCCCCCATGGTCTCGCCCTCAGATACACAGAAACTGTAGCAGTAAATATTTTAAAAGCAGTCATCTAGTCAATGATATTTGATATAAATATCTGTCTCTACTACCAAATAGCTGTGAGATGTTATGCAAACAACGTAATTGCTCTGGGTCTCAGTTACCTGATACTAATAGGCAGAGCAACAAAGGTTGAAGCGTCTCAGTGTTATTGAGAGGATTAAATAAGGTAATGTGCCTAAAGTACTTAGCAAAGGGAAATAAACCCTTTTCTCCAAAGACTGCCCAAGTCTGTGAGTGATGGAAGAAATTCAAAGACTTTGGTACCTGGAGGGATAGAGGCCTTCTAAGGAACAGAAATCTGGATCCTTATGGAGCAATAGTTCTCAATAATGACTGCACACTGGAATCATTTGGGGAGCTTTAGAAAATATTGATGCTTTATGTTCCTTTGGATATAGATCATTCTATTTTGAAGACACATACACGTGTATGTTCATTGCAACACCACTGACAATAGCAAAGACGTGGAATCAACCTAAATGCCATCAATGGTATACTGAATAAAGAAAATGTGGTGTATATATATATACATATACACCATATATATATATATATGTATGTATATGTGTATATATATATATATACACACACACTATGGAATAATATGCAACCATCATAAAAAAAGAACAATATTATGTCCTTTGCAGGGACATGGGTGGAGCTGAAGGCCATTATCCTTAGCAAACTAACGCAGGAACAGAAAACCAAATACCACATGTTCTCACTTATACGTGGGAGATAAACGAGAACATATGGACACACTGAGGGGAATAACACCCACTGGAACCTATTGGAGGGTGGAGGATGGCAGGAGGGAGAGGGTCAAGAAAAATAATGAATGGATAGCAAGCTTAATAACTGGGTGATGAAATAATCTGTACAACAAACCCCCATGCCACAAGTTTACCAATTTAACAAACCTGCACTTGTATCTCTGAACATAACCTAAAAGTTAAAAATAAGAATAAAAAGAAGAAAATATTGATGCCTGTATGCAACCCCAACCCCAAGGATTTTGGCATAATTGGTCTAGAGTAGGGGCTGAGCTATCGCAAAACAGTTGGTTTCCACTTCATCTTCTTTCACTGCATCTGCTTCACTTTATAATATTGGTTCCAATTTATATTTTGATCTCATCCTCCAGTCATGTGACACCAGTGGCCCCCGGTTCCACACCAATTCCCGGGGTGAAAGGTGATTCAGATTTGGCCAATCAGAGTCTTATATTCCTCCTTCACTGGTGGATAGACAATGCTGTCAGAACCAGCGAGACACTATGAGACTTCCGAAAGCCTTTGAAAGACAGAAACGCTAACCTGTCATATTTGAGGCTGGCAGGTGTCAAGATTTGCCCCAACAGGACTCATCTTTCTGTTCTGAGAGAGAAACTAAGAGATGGAGAGAAACCTAGATCCGAGTACATTAAGTCAACCATGCCTGAAGCTATTCTGCCCTTTTGAATGCATTATACCAGTATGTTCCTTCTTTTGCTTAAGCTAGTTTCAGTTAGATTTTTTTTTTTTAATTTTCAAAAAAAAAAAAAAAAAAAAAAAGAGGCTTAACTGATGCATACCTTTCTTCTTCCAACCCAAATTCCCATGTATCTTACATGGAGTCAGGCCATGATTTTTTTATAATAATGCTGCTCAAATAATTTTCAAGCATTTTTTTTTAAGGGCTACTCTGAGTAAAGCATGGAATTAACGATGTAATTAAAATCTAAAACGTGTTCTCTCTATGCTTCTAGCTCCAAACAGACCCCTGCGTAATGAGACCACCTCAGTATGCCTCAGAGCTCTCACTTGAAAAATCAGATTTTCAAACCAGAACCAGAAGCTACAGTGAAACTTATATTTTACATAAGAAAGGTGCTTACCCATGAGTCAGCTGTCTGGATGGTTCTGAAACACTTTGCTATCATTTAATCTTTAGCTACAAGTTGTCAGAAAATAGCTTGGCTAATGCGACTCAGCAAATTCTCTCAAGGGTAAGGATTCACACCATGAGATTTTCTCAGGTCTGATGACTAAATCTCTCACTTAATTTTTTCAGTCAGACACTAGCTGTTCACTGGGGGCAGCGTGGAGTAGAAAGGAAATACTTTGTAGAAAGGGGTTGCGTGATGAGTGTGTATCTATTTCCACAAAGCTGCTTTTGGTCACATCAGCCCCGGATAGGCACAGCAAATTAAGGAGCATCTCAATGTTGCATTGTGAAAAATAAGGCAAGGACACCATGAAATGGTTGGAGAATAGAAGAATGCGCTTCAGCTTCCTTTGCTAATAGGCAGGAAATGGAACAGCAGCCCTGTCTTCATCTAACTTCATAGGCAAATAGTACTTTTCATTTTATGAAAGCAATTGTAGATTTCGCGGAAAACTTAGCCACTAGAGGGTCCCTCTGTTCAAAGTCATGCATGTAATGTTGAAGGATTTACACACATAAAAAAGAGAGAGGGAGAGAGAGTAAGACAGCTACAGCATTGAAAACATGGATAAAACAGGAATTAGAGGATCATGGGCTGTTTTAGTTCACTAATATCTGCCTATATTTTGCTACTGACTGTTGGCAACACACCGTAAATGAAATTGCTCTTCTTTGAAGAAGAAAATGATTTTGCTATAAAATGCACTATAGCATATTGATAATTGTTGATTTTTACTGGCTGGACTATTTAACATTAGAGCAAAGGATTGTTTAAAGGCAGTTGGTTGCATCTGCCCTTCTCCTTCTCCAATGGAAACCCTGAAAGCTAAGTTGAAAAAAGGGGCAACCTGCTTTTGACTTGAGATGTTAGGCCTAGATATAATTAGTTCAGTAAAATGTATGAATTTCTGCTATAGAATAAATTGTACACAAATAACATCCTTCCCAACTGCTTGGCTGTTTATGTATGCGGCCCGAAGAGGTTCTTTCTTACTCAGTTTTGAGGTAGCAGTGGATAGATAGGCAATACATTCAGATCTTACTTAATATAATAGAATACAAGAGAAGACAACACAATACCAGTGCAAATTGTACACATTTTCATAAACTCGAGGGATCCAGATTCCTTTTAGTAAAAAATGTATCTGAAGACTGAAGTCTTTCTCAGCATTGCATGTCTAAAACATTCTAGGTCCATTTTTAGTTTTGCTGACAGTGCGAATATATTTTCAGGCCAGCTGGGGCAGTGAGTCAGATTGTAATAATTATCCCTGTGTGGACTAGATGATGAAGCTGGAGAAGATTTCATGGCTCCTGCTTTTGTACTTTTGTCTTTTTTTTTTATTAATAATATTCTGAAGCATCTTTTTCATGTATTTAAATTTAGTCAATATTTTAAGACCTTTACAATCTTGTAACTTCTTAAATTTCTTTAGTCTTTGGAGATGATCCATTTTTCTGAACTAGATGAGAGACTCTAAGCTATGCTTTCATTTGACCCTTGGTCATACGTATGTCATCTCAAAATTCATTATCTTCATTTTTGTTGTTATTGCTATAAACTGTGATATCTAAGATATTTGTTGTGCATATAAAAAGTAGAGAGCTGGGATTTATAATTATGCCTGCTGGATTTTCATACATTTAATCATTCATTCATTCATTCATTCATTCATTCAAACATGGAGTGCCAATATGTAGCAGGAGTTGTACTCCTTAAAGAACTGTACATTGGCTACAGCTGGGAGAGGGACAGGCTTTTTTTTCTGGGTTATATTTATATCTTCTGCATCACAGTTGAAGTTTTAGGCAATTCTCTTTTCCTTCCTTTCTTTCCCATATTCATTCATCAATCAGGTCTTTTGTTCATTTAAATTTCAAACTTATACTGATGTTCTTATTGCTACAAAGACTAATTGCTGGGAATACAAAAATGAATCAGGTATAATCCCACCCTCCCAAAAGTCATTGAGCATTGATGGGTATCTTATGTTTAAACGAAGTAGTTCACCACAATCTGATGAAAGCAATTACAGAAATTCCAAGGCCAAGCTTCTTGGAGGTTGACAGGTTCAAGTCCCTTTACATTTCTGAGGCTGAAAGTATAACCAAAGTTTAAAAAATTACAAATCAGGGGCTACAAAAAGAAATGACTTATTTTAAATGTTTTTATATTAACCATAAAAATACAGTGAAATGGCCGGGCGCGGTGGCTCAAGCCTGTAATCTCAGCACTTTGGGAGGCCGAGACGGGCGGATCACGAGGTCAGGAGATCGAGATCATCCTGGCTAACACGGTGAAACCCCGTCTCTACTAAAAAAAAAAATACAAAAAAACTAGCCGGGCGAGGTGGCGGTTGCCTGTAATCCCTACGCGGGAGGCTGAGGCAGGAGAATGGCGTAAATCCGGGAGGCAGAACTTGCAGTGAGCTGAGATCCGGCTACTGCACTTCAGCCTGGGCGACAAGAGCGAGACTCCGTCTCAAAAAAAAAAAAAAAAAAGAAAAAAGAAAAAAAAGAAAATACAGTGAAATATGATTTTGTTGCTTATAAATATTAAGAGAACTTCTAAAATAGTCATAGGATACTATACGCATTATAGTTTAATATGTGGATACAAGTTTAAATTGAATAAATATATTCTTTCAGCCCCATTCACATATCTCTTGTGGCTATAAATGTTTAAATTTATATTTGAGTCCTTCCATGAGTGTAAAATGTGGGTCCTCTGCTATAGGCCATACAACCTTCTACGCCTTCTTTGTATGGGTATAGCAGTCAGTGTGTTCTGCTTCAAGGAGTGCTGGATGCTAATTAGCTCATAATCAACTTGCAGATAGGAGAATGATGTCAATGTGACTTGGAGACTGGAAAACTGCTTGGTTTACGTGGATTTTTCTCCAGAAGATTAGTGTTTCAAAGTGATTAGGTTAAAGAGAAAGTCTACACAAATGCTAAAGCCTTAAGGGAAAAAAAATACAAAAATTTGGCAATCTTTAGCACAAGTAGTGACTGATATAGTGGCTTCAGGAAGCACTGAACGATCTACACTACTAATCCGGGAAATTATTCATCTGTTAATTAATCTGGCAATGCAGAAGAGGCAATTGGAAAGATTATCATCATCTTAACAAAAAATTGGAAGAGATGTATATCCTGGATTAGATTTTCAAATATGACCAAGCTAGTCACTGTAAGAGGCAAGCCTTTTCAATGCCTTACATCTTAAAGCAGGAAGCATGACTCTAACGTGTTAGGCTGCAAAAGAGAGACTGGCTGTGATATTGGGTGTAAATGCTAGTGGAGATTTAATTGTGCAACTTAGTTGTTATTTTTGTAAGTGCTCCCATTACAAAGTCTCACTTGTTTTGAGAGGTCTGTATCCAACCCCATTTCCTCCATAAGTCCTGTTATTTTTAGTGCGTGATTCTGCACATGTAAAATACTTTAGAAACACATATATGATGTTATAGCAGAGTACACAAAGGAGACCTAACACCCAGTAATGTTTAAATGTTTCTTCTACCTGGTGATCTTGAGTTCCATGCAGAAAGAGACTGTATCTATTTTGTTCCATGATATATCCTAGTGACTTTCAAAGTGGCTCACATGTAATATATACTTGTCTTAGTTTGCTAGGTCTGCCATAAGTGTCACAGTCTAAGTGTCTTAAACCACAGACATTTATTTTCTCACTGTTTTGGAGGCTAGGAGTCTGAGATCAAGGTTTCAGTCGGTTTGGTTTTCTCTGCGGCCTCCATTTTTGACTTGTGGAAGGCCACCTTCTCTCTGTCTTCACATGGTCTTTTTTCTGTGTATGCCTATATTCTAATTCCCTCCTCTTATAATGACACCAATCGTAGTAGATTAAGATATACTCCAGGATACCTCATTTTAATTTACTTACCTCTTTAAAGACACTGTCTCCAAATAGTCAATTTCTGAGATGAAGATTTACAACTTCAACATACAAATTTTGAAGAGACACAACTCAGCCCATAACAGTGTTCAACTGGTATCTATCAATAAATGAATGTATTTGCTGAGCATCAATATATGAGCATAATTTAACTTGGAACAGGAAAAGAGTAAGAAGGCACTCAAGGCAGGAGATTTGGCATGAGCAAAGATTCTAGGCAAGAGACTGTAGAAAAGGCAGAGAAGTATAAGATGTTCTCTGTAGTTGAGGGTTTTGTGTTATGTGAGAAATGTTGAAAATAATGTGAAGGGGTAAGATGAGTATCTCATCTTGGGGATCTCAGTATTCCTTTTTGAAGAGATAAGGCTGTAAGTGGTAGGCATGGGCTATGGAAGGTTTCACTTAGGGCAGGCAGTCAGGTCTGGGCTCTGGTATTGAGCCTACATGGGGCAGAACTATGCATTAGGCACTGGGATCTCTGCATGCCTGTATGTGGGGGATGCATGAGGCCAGGAGACAGATTAGCCAGGGGAACATATACAAGAAAATCTGGGTAATTGCTTTGCCAGTATGGCTCTGGACATGGGACCACATGGGAGTGAGTAGTTTGGGAAAATAATAACATCTCCCCTTTGCCAAGCATTGGGATTAATGAGAATGTATGCTCTTCATAAGGAGGGGTGTAACAGAACTACAACTCACAATAGATATGCCTTGGGAGGGTTAGGCTCAGAGGAAAGAGGTCTGACACAACTGAGAGGGCAGGTTTTTGATTTGGCTCATTCACTCTAATGGCTTTATTTATTCTCTCTGGGTCAGTTTCTGATTATTGATTTAAGACTCATTCGAATGGAAATTGGCCTATAGAGATGGGAGGATGAGGAAATGAGACGTCAAATGCTTTATTAAGTGTCAATGAGGTACTTGACTCTCAAACTCACTGTTCTTACTTAGTTTAACAAAATGTTCTATCTTACTAAAATTTGATATACATATACTTATCTCGGTGGCTCAAGCCTGTAATCCCAGCACTTTGGGAGGCCGAGACGGGTGGATCACGAGGTCAGGAGATCGAGACCATCCTGGATAACACGGTGAAACCCCGTCTCTACTAAGAAATACAAAAAACTAGCCGGGCGAGGTGGCGGGCGCCTGTAGTCCCAGCTACTCGGGAGGCTGAGGCCGGAGAATGGCGTGAACCCGGGAGGCGGAGCTTGCAGTGAGCTGAGATCCGGCCACTGCACTCCAGCCTGGGCTACAGAGCGAGACTCCGTCTCAAAAAAAAAAAAAAAAAAAAAAAAAAAGACTTAAAATTATAAAATGAAGTGAGTAATAAGGCAAATATTGTTAACTCTTTGGTGTGCGGGACTGTGAACACGCCATATTCTGCCTATTTGGGTTAATGACAAATTGCTGAAGGACATTTCAGGATTATACGGAGCCTCTGGTGGTAGATGGTTGTCAATCATGATTGTACTGAAGACTAGCAAAGCAAAGCTTTGAATATAATTATATGATGAAGAGAATGTTGTTAATCCCTTGTTAAATGCCATTTTGCTTTCAGAATCTGGTCATGTTCTTTATATAATCCAAAATGTCTTGAGGGTGAGAGCCACTACATTAAAAGTATGTCTATGTTCTAAATGGGTTGCAATATTATTTGCAGCAAGAAATTCATTCAAAATGAAAGAAGGAAGCTCTGATTTGTGCTGGATGGGTAAGTTTAACAAAAGAACTATAAAACTAGATCTCCATCTGTGAAGGGTATGCATACAACACCTTTCCCATGGAACCGAGGCCAAGAATACTAACAAGGATACAAAGAGTTAAATCCATACTACCTCAATCTTTCCAATAAATTGACTTTATCCATATCAAAGCTGCCTAGCAAGATTATTTTTTTATCTTCTTTTTTTTTTTTTTTTTTTTTTTTCAAGAAGCCATGTGTCAAAAAGAGAATTGCCTGACTCCAGTCAGATCAAATTTTTTTATTTCATAGAAAATAATGCCATTAGGCGTCAGGTGCAGCAATATTTTATTCTATTTTATATCTCTCTGAGTTTCTGTCTTAGTTCTCAGAAAACCATTCTGAGCTTTTGACTTTCCACTGGTGCACACAGAGTACATGTACTGGGAATAACTAGGCAGAAATTAGTTATTTTTAAAGGGCATCTTTCCAAATTGGACTTAAAATGAGCTCTATTAATTGGTATGATGGCTGGCTGAGGGTGGCAAATCAAGAAAGATGACAAAAGGCTAGGTAGCTGGTCTTGTTTTACTTCTTCATTAATGATCAAAAAGGAGCAAACAGCACATTAAATTTGAATGATATTAATTCAATAGCCTTTGAAAGCCCAAGTGAGGTCAGGGAAAAAAAAAATTAAGTGGCCTGTAAAACCTAGAATAGGTGAAAAAAGATTGAAATAAGAGAAAGGAGCCTCCCAGAGCTTGAGAAGAGGTGACACTCAGAACCACCATGTAATGAAAAGGGTATATTGTTAATCAGAAGTACTTAATAATACCTCAGATTTATAATGGGAAGAAAAATTAAAGGAACTTGCAATATGACCCAAGGGTGAAAAGCTAAAGATAAATTAGTGTACTGTGTCTACTACATGGATTTAAGAATGTGGACATTTATACAAAATGAAGGTATCCTCATTTATTCTTCCACAGTTCAATCACCACGAATAAAAGCCAGAGGAATCTTTGTACGTGTCAATCATCCACAATACAATGCTTAAATTTTCTGCTTACTTCCAACAGAAACTAGAATTATATCCTGTTGTCCTATGACTGACTTCTAAGCCAAGGGCACAGTAGATGTTATTCTGTATACTGGGAATGCAGCCATAAATAAAACTGGCAAAATCCTGTCCTTATTGAGCTTATATTCTAGTGGAGGGGAACAGAAATGAGTGAGGACTCTTGATAGTAACGAATACGTTAGGAAAATTTAGGTTAAAAAAACTAAAGAACATTAAGACAAGATTAGTAAAAAAATAAAACGCCTATATAGTTTGAAAAGTGTTGAAACCGTTATGTGAATTGCATCGGTGTGAAACCTTATAGTCACACATTAAAATAAAAATTTGTCAAACTTAGTCATCTATCAATATAAAATTCACCTCAACTACAGTAATATAAAATGATAGCAATTGCTTATTGTTATTATCCTCTGCAATTTGGGGATTTGAATGGGCTCGGCTGGGCAGTGCTTGCTTAGGGTCTCTTCATTGTTTTGAATGGATTCCAACCCCAGTCAAACCATGGCTGGCTTTGAATCACCTCTAAGACTTCCATGCTACCCTGTCTTTTAAATAGGCCAGGAAGACTCAAACAACTGGGGGCCTATAAGAGCTACAGCTCCTTGGGCACCTTTCTCTTTTTCTGTATGGTCTATTCTTGAGGTTCCTCAGCATGGTGGCTTCACTGTAACTTATTGCTTCAGAGACACATGGCCTGAGAAAGAGAGAGAAGAGCAAGTTGGAAATGTGTTGCTCTTGTAACCAAGTCTAGGATCAGTCCATATTGTTTCAACCACAGTGTGTTGGTGGAAAAATTTATAAAGATTTATCCAAGGTCAAGGAGAGGAAACACAGACACCATTTCTGCTGGGAAGAGCATGGACATGTTGTAAGAAGTGCACGTGGGATAAGATACATACTCTTGTTGTAGTCTTTGGAAAACACAATCTGTGATATGAATAATAACTAATCTTTATTAGGTACACAGCAAGTTGAATTTTCTGATGGCTAAACTCTAAGAGATTGCAACTCAGTAAGGAGAAGTAACATCAAGTTACAGCGAACGTTAACAAATGTTGCATAACAATGTAAGTTTATAAAAGAGCTAGAAAAGGACATTGTATGATTTTTATTTTATAACATCATAGAGAGAATAGAGTCTATAAATTCAGAGAAAAGAGATCGCCGTGAAGCATTCTGAGAAATTTCAGATTGGAGAAGGACTTTGATCTTCAAGTTTGGATTGTAGACTGAGAAATGGGTAAGATACTCCCAGGCTAGAAGAAGGGTAAATAAAGGCTAAGAGGTGAGGACATTTTTAGCAGGTCTGATCTGAGGACACTGAAAAGACAGGAGAGTGTCCTCCAGAGAGTAATTAAAACAAGAACAGCAACAAAAATCCAAAGAGACTAGAAAGACCACAAGGACATAAACACATATAATACGTTCTGCATTTCGTTACAAAATCCAGGGATGAAAAAATAAAAAATTAAGATTTTGGCCCTCTTTGAGTTGTCACTTAAAATTTGTTAAGAAAATTAGTGACAATATGGTAGTAGGATACTGGCACATTAAAAACTCAAGTTGGATATTGACAAGTTTAAAGGAAGATATTAGCATTATTATAAATTAGTTCTGTGGAAGTTCTCTAAAAAAAAAGGTAAAATAAAGTGTAAAACATAGGTATATCCTGAGAAAGAGAGAGCCAGGTGGTATGGCTATTGCCTCTTATGACCTTGTCTCAGAAATCACTCAGGGTGATTTTTGCCACAGTCTTTTGACCAAGGCAGTTACAAAGATCTGTCCAGGTTCCAGGTGATGAGAAAATAAGGCAGCACTCTCTTCCAAGGATGGTACAGCCAATGGTATGTGTTAAATCAGGAAAATTTGGTGTTGATAATGCTTCTTCATTTCATATGAGAAAAGAAAAGCCAGAATAATCTGAGTAGTTGCTAAGTCTAGATTGTTTTATCTACCAGCAAGGGAGAAACTCGAAAGCAAAGTCTATGTTCTATTCAGCTTTGTAACCTCAGGGCTTAGCACAGAGTATGAATTTGTGGAGAAAGCAGTAGTTCTACTTGGATAACGATTGGTTGATAGTTTCTTAACCCAGGCTGAAGATCCTTCAAATTGTCTTTTGCATTTCAAATGGTAGGTTTAGCCACACGATATATGGACAGCTCCACTGATCAGATTCTCCTCTTAAGCTGCCATCTATATGCGTCATTCTCTAGCACCTTTTGGTTGGTAGTTTCATTGTGTGTATGTGTGTGTGGGTGTGGGGGTGTGTGTGTGTATTTAATTAAGCTTGACACTTTGCAAGCACAGAGAGCTGCTAGAGCTTTCTCTGATATTTTGCAAAAAATGCCATTTTTTGGATTGAAGTCAATGTGAAAAACTCTCGTAACTTAAACTCTTAGTTTCTGTGATTATATCTGTCTTCCTAAAGCGGCTGAGAGTTCAATTTTTTTATAATATATATTTCTATTGTAGGCTGTTCTTTAATTGGACATTATTTCATATTTATATCCCAATCTTGGGTGTTCTGCTTAGAGCAGCCTGTGTCCAGAGGTTCTCATCAGTGTTCAATTTTGCAGCCTTCGTATAATTGTCTCAAATATTGACAACATATCAGAATGGGAAAGGGAGCGTGCGAACAAAAATACTGCAGATGATGCCGTTAAACCTTCCACACAACCCCTACACTTTCACCTCAGAATCACCACTAATAGAATATTACTGCCTCATTTCATTTTTAATCATAGCAATGATTCAACACATAATGCTGGTATTGAGCTGTGGTGGTATTGTCTCTCATCCATACAAGTTCGACCAGGCAATGCTGGGATATATAGTTACATACCTTCTAGTGTTTGTCCTGAGAAGGATGAAGACTGGCTACAGAAACCAAGCACAACAGACTGAAAAATCCTACCTTTTCTCTACCCTGACTCACATGTATGGTGATTTCCTTGGAAGAATTTTCTACCACAAATATTAGCCTTCCGATGCTTAATCAACAAGGCTCACTTAAATGCCACTTTTCTTAGGAAGTCTTTCCTGAAATGATATAACATGCCCTTCATTGTTGTAGTTGTTTATTTACACTTTAAATTCTTAAAGTATTAATTTAACAAATGTTTATTAAGTACCCAATATATGAAGGCATGGTGCTAACCAACATATATATAAAATCAGTGAGTGATGAAAACAGTCACTGATCCTGTTTTACAAACTGGATTATTTGAATTATTTGAGGGACACAGATAGAGGTCCTGTGATGATAAAAATGTGTATGTGCGGTTATGTAGTGAGAAGGGAAGAGGTTTGTAAAAAGTACCCCCAAAACACTTAAAAAAATACAGAGAAGGTCATGCTACATTTCCCAGGCTGGTCTTATACTCCTGGGCTCAAGTGATCCTCCTGCCTTGGCATCCCAGAGTGCTATGAATACACACATGAGCCACCATACCCAGTCCAGAAACACTCTTAAAGTGACATTTAAGCTGACAACTGAGTAATCATGTCAAGGACATGATCAAGGTTAGGGGTGGGGGCAGAAATAGACAAGGCTGAAGGAAAATATCTGCTAAAGCTCCAGGCCATCAAGAGCTTGGTATTCTCAAGAGACCGAAGGCTTGAGTGTTTGGAAAGGTAGCAAGCGAGGTTGAGTTAGAGGCCAGATATGGCATACCACTTAGTTGTAACACAAAAATGCTGTAGAATGTCATTGTGAAATGTTAAGTAAGAGATTGTTTACAATTTCACAATGTAGATCTTTTCACCTTTGAAGGTTGCATAGTTGTTGAAAGAGTATTTGCTTTAATTTCCTTTTTAAGGCAATAAAACTACTGTTGTTCTAGCTTGGGTGTGGTTATTACTTACTAGTAGTGTCTCTTCAATGATGCCTAATGGAAAGCAGATATCAATTAAGTAGTTGTTGAATTGAATTGAACTGACTAATTTAACTACTTACATACTTTCCTTAGACCTAACAATTGCTTGATCATATTTTAATTTCCTCCTGCAATATAACAAATCCCTCCAAAATTTAGTGGCTAAGTCAATAATAATCAATTTTTGTCTGTCACAGTTTCTGTGGCTCGGGATTTTGGGAACCGCTTGGTTGTGAAGTTCTGGCTTGGCGTATCTTGTGACGGTGTAGTTGACTGGAGTTGCAATTATCTGAAGGCTTGGCTAAAGCTGCAGCATCCACTTTCAAGATAATTCTCACTCACATTGCTGGAAAGCTGGATCTTGGTGCTGGATGTTAGCAGGAAGTTTCAGTTCCTCTTTATGCAACCTGTCCAGAGAGCTCCTTGAGTGTTTCTATGGCATGTTGGCTGACTTCCCAGAGAATAATTCAAGAGACCAAGGTGGAAGCTGCTATACTTTTTATGATTTAGTCCTGATTCAATATGGAATAGACTAGCTACCACAGGTGCATATATGGCAGGAAGCAAGTCTTATTGGGGGCCATCTTGGATGTTGGCTATCACAGGTTGTAAGCACTTGATACTAAATCTGTTGACCATATGTTGCTTAGGAATATTGACACGTTTTTCTCTTTTTGCCATTTATGGTTCTCTTCACCTGGAATTCATGTGATATTAGTTTCCCCATTGCAAAGATAGTCTGAAAATTCTACTTCGGGTGTTGCAGACTGTGCACAAGTCTACCTCTGCCTTCTGAATGCAATTCAGCCTCTCTTCCACACTCAGCCCCACTTCCTTTTTGCCACCATAAGAAGCAGACGGTAAGCCTTTCAGGGAGTACTGGTGGCTTTTAAAGCATATTTATAAGATTATATGAGACAGCATGTCTTTAATTTGCTATTTAGCTGCAGAGTAATATGTTTCTCTATTTGGAAAACAGTTTTGTCAAGGTACCGGAACAAGGGATAGAAAATTAGAATTTCTAGGATCAATTTCCCAACTGACTTATGGGTTGCAGTGTACCCTTCAGCAAGGCACATAATGTGCTTGCCTGTAAAACAGGGATATGAAGAATAAATCCCTACTTCAAGGGAATGCATCATAGTCGAATTCATGTTAATGCAATAGGCTTTGAAATATCTCACAAGAAAAGTACTATGGAAATGCAAATTATTATGTTGTAAAGCTCTTTGGGATACAAGGTGCTGTGTGCCTGGAAAAACCTAAATCACCTTGTTTTATCTGCTTCAGGATTGTTGCTTTTAAATTTCAAAAAGTACTTCATTTTCCTGAATTGTGACAAGACACAGGGCAAGCTCAAATGTGTTTTGTAAATGATGCATTGTTTGAGTAGCTATTTTTCATATAACCTTAAAAAGGGCTCTGTCATTCTCATATGGAACTCACCACTATAATGAAATAACACCATGCAAAGATGATGATTGTCTTTTATTCCTATGTTATCAGTTAAAGATGCATCACATTAATACTGCATTTTTATTTTCATTTTCTTTTTACTGCTGAAAGCATAATTTTAATAATTATGAAAGTGTGGGCTCATGCCCATAATCCCAGCACTTTGGGAGGCTGAGGTGGGTGGATCACCTAAGGTCAGGAGTTTGAGACCAGCCTGGCCAACATAGTAAAACGCTGTCTCTACTAAAAATACAGAAAATTAGCTGGGCATGGTGGCAGGCACCTGTAATCCCAGCTGCTTGGGAGGCTGAGGCAGGAGAATGCTTGAACCCGGGAGGCAGAGGTCGCAGTGAGCCGAGATCTTGCCGTTGCACTTCAGCCTGGGCAACAACAGAGAAACTCTGTCTCAAAAAAAAAAAAAAAAAAAAAAGTATGGGGGAGAGCAAAGGAGGGGAGAAAGCTGTAATCCCACAGCATGCACTGGAGTATAAAATACAGGTATATTATATATTTTATATATGTAGGAATAAAATATATACACAAGTATTATAAATATATACTTGCAGATTTTATATATATATATATATATATATATATATATAAAATGCTTATTTTGTGAATAAAAATTCTCTGAAAGGGAATTTGGATTAAAGACTTTATTCCTGTGAAACAGTTTGCAAATGGAGTAGATGCAGTGTCTAGTGTAAAATGAAGGTGAATTACAGAGAACAAAGAGAAGGTTTGGGTTTTATAGCAAAAGTTTTTGCCCAGGTTCCCAATCACGTCTGTTTTTGCAAATGAAGGATTCAAACTTGCTTCGTTCTGATGAACGCAGCTGGGCCCTGTTGGCTGGGGCAGGTGAGCTCTGATTGATTGGTTTCCAAGTCTATAACCAGAAGTCTCTGTCAGATGTTTCTTTGAAAGGGCCATTGTGGGCAGGGATTTGCCACCCACTGACAACAGAAACTGATTTGGTTGATTGTACAAAGGGAGGTCCTGTGATACTTTTGCAACATCTTTATGAGAACACAGGGTATGTGACCACTCCCTCACCCAGCCATGGCCACCTGCTTCTATCTTAATGCACCACAGTTAGCTATGAGAAGTCCATTTTTTTTTTTTTTTTCTGTCAGCTGAGTGAATACTTGAACATTTTGCATTTAGTGTTTAGTACATAGAATTCAAATCTAGGATCATTATATTCAGGTCCTGGAAAAATTATTCTGAGGCTGTTTTATCTTAGACTGGAGATACAGATAGATAAATATTGGATATCATAAAAGTTTTATACATGACTCAATTATAGAAGATGTTAACAGTATGTTGTGACATGCACATATGATCAGAGTTCACTGTTAGCGAAATTAAGACTTGGATTTTATTTTAGAGTTCTCTCCCTTCCCCAACAGCATTTCTTATTTCTCATCAGTATGACTGCCACTCCCTACCTTCATGCATTCATCTGTCTCTTGTTTTCTCCATAAAAATCTCTTCTTGAGAACGAACCTGAAATTCCTTCTTGTGAAAAGCAAAAGTGACAGAAAACAGTTTAAAATATGACCTCAACCTAAAAAATTCGAAATTTAAACAAGAATGAAGGTCCTGTGGTAAAAGTTGACAAATGACCCTGATGTATTTCTGGCAACAAGACTTTTCATTCATAACAAGTATGATTGACTCTGCCAACAACAGATCTAATACCAAATTGGAATCCCATAGGAAGAGTGAGAAACGTCTAGTAAAATAAGGATAGGAGTCAGAGGTGTGGCTTCTTCAGTAAATCTTCTCATCCTCCAAGTATTTTTGTCCCTTCTAATTTTTAAGCATGACAAATGACTACTTCTTTTTATCAAGGAGAAACATTTTACAAATTGCTAATAAAAATGTGACTTTCATGTATCAATTAGCTTTTGGTGTATAGCAAATCACTCCAAGACCTAAAATTTAAAACATTCATTGTTTTTCATGGGCTTTTGGATGTAGTTTCCTGAGAGCTGAGCTGTAGTGGTTGTTATCTCTGTTCTGGATCTGGCCGCCCAGCAAGTCTCCCAGACTCCTGGCTGGTACTGGGCCTTGTCTGCGCAGAGCCCTGGGATGTGAACCACCTGTGGCTCTCTCAGCCATGGATATCAGCACAGTATTTGAGGTGTCTCGCGGGTCCCTCAGGAGCAATCTGCTTCCTTCAGGGGGTCTGTGGGTCCTCTCAGGTTTCCTGATTTATTCCTGCAGTCCTTCTGGAGCAGAAGTTCGCCATGTGAGCCTGCACTCCTTGCTCTGTCCATCCGAGTCAGAGGTACAATGTAGTCTTGCCTCCCGTCCGCCATGATGACTGTGAGTCACTTTCCCCAATGTTTTCTTTTTGACGGGCATGAGACTCCTCTCGCTAAGACTAGGGGCTGTCACGATCACATGACTCCACAATAGGCAGGCCGTTTGCAAGCTGAGGATCAAGGAGAGCCAGTCTGAGTCCCAAAACTGAGAAACTTGGAGCCTGGTGTTCAAGGGCAGGAAGCATCCAGCATGGGAGAAAGGTGTAGGCTGGGAGGCTAGGGCAGCCTTTTCATGGGGTTTTGGATTGACTCGGTGTTTCTTCTGGTCTGGGCCAAGCTACCTGCAGTTGGATGACTTAGAATTGCCTCATAAACATGTCTGGTTGCTGGCAGTAGTTGGTCTAGGTCTTGTTCACCTGTCAGTTGGCTTTGTATTTTCTGAGGCAGGGCCATGTATCTTTCAGAATTCAGCAGTCTAGCCCAGGTTCAGTCTCATGGAGGTAGGAAGGTTCCCAGAAACTAGAGCAAGCCACAAATTCACAAGCCTTTGCTTCTAACATATTTGCTCCTATTTTAAAATAAGTCAATGACTAGGCCCAGACCCAAGGGTTTGAATGGGCTTCATGTTTTGATGGGTGGAGTTTCAAAATAGTTTTGGCCGGTGCTTTTTACAATTTGCCATAGATTGTAAATTTTATCATTTATGTCTTCATTCTTTCCTTACTTATTGGTCCCCCAATATTAGAAATATATTCCTTCTTTGCTTCTGCTTTTCTTTCTCCTACTCAATAAAAGTATTCTCTCAAGAAAAGTATAATTATTATTTTTTCTACAAGGAGTGGGTAATCATTCTCTTCCCAAGCAGCCTATTATTTTAACATGAGAAAGGTTTGTTGAGTCGAATATTATCATAATAGGAACAGAATCACAGATTTCTACAGACTGATTTGGAGTGAAATGTTTCAGAGTAAAGATAGGAATTTCTTTGATCCTGAAATATTGTCATATATGTTCCCACTGGTACGAAGCAGTTTTTTTTTTTTTTATTTAGTCATTGTTCATCTAGGAAAGCTGGGCTTTTCTTTCAAAGTAGCGCTGACCAAGAAAGACATAATCTACTGGAAAACCAACCACCAAAATATCTATGTGTCCTTCTCCTGGATCTTTTTGTCTTTTGAATTTATGCTTTTCCTGATATTAAGTTACATCTCTATAATATAAATATGTTGTTCCATCTATCTACCCATCTCAGCAAAGTTCTTTCTCATAGTCTCTCCATGGGACTGAGAAGCCACCCACTGTTTTGTTTTGTTTGTTTTCCAAGTCCTGACTATATTGTAAGAATATATATACTAAGTGATTGAAAATACCTGCACAAATGTTATCTAAACATTTTAAGGTAAGAAGCCTTTAAAGGTAAGAAGCCTCTAAAAATGCCCCACTCCAAGATCATAAGCCAAAAGATATATGGCATCTCCAGAAGAATGGCAAATTATTATTTTCACGTTGATAGAAGCAAGTCTTCTTGATTACTACATTCCTATTTAACTTACACATTTCAGTCAGCACAAAACTTGGTTCACAGAAAATGACTTAGATTATTTTAGACAAAACCAGATCATGCTTTCATTCACAGCTGTAAAATTCAAATGTGGTATCTTTACTGAAAAAAAATAGGGACTTTTGCACCTAGTATATAGTTACTAATATTTACTTAGAAAATGCTTTTCTCTACATCCCCAGTATCAATGATAACCAGAAATTGTCCTCACCTGGCAAGAACAGCAATGTACCTCCATTCTCTTGTCTTTGGATTACGTGAGCTCTTCTACTTCTCATTATTTGATAATCTTCATAGCATACAGATGTGGTTCACTATATTCATGATATGAAGGTCATTGGACTTGGTTGGCAAGAAGTGGCAAGCACTCTAGGTGACTTATTAGATTTCATGATTGCAAGAGGGTAAACAGTAAACTGAGAAATTTCAGAGGCCTGTTGTTTCATTGATACATTTTCTAAGGACTAGGAGTCTAGGACATGTCAGTATATTACCTCACTTACAGAAACAAGTGTATCTGTACCTTACACCACAAAGAAAGAAACAAATTTGTGTTGGTTTGACCCATATGTTGCCTAACCTTCAAGACTACCAGTTTTGAAAGGAGTTCAGAACATGACTCTGTAACAAAAGCAGACATTGATATAAGCTTCTCTGCCACTTGGGGCTTGTAACTCAGCAGAATCCCTGATAAAGGAAATGTCTGTGCAGATAGAGATGCTATATAGAGCCTCTGGCAAATGCTCACAGGAGAAACAACAGTGTAGATGCCTATGGTTTTGGAGAAGGGCAATGCTCTTCATTGCCAACAAATATTTCCCATTTTGAAAGCAATGTTTGACTTGCTATTAGGCCCATGTAGACATTGACAACTCATCATAGAATATCTAGAGGTTATGTGACTAACCTAGTTGTGTCACTAACCACCAAAACCAAGAAAAAAATGGAAATGCTATAGTAAACCAAGCCTAGGGAAATCTGGAAGACGAACACAAACAGCATGAACAGGTGGCTCAGATTCTCATGGGGCCTGCTCTTATTTCTACACCACCTTGCCGTTACTGCATGCATATTTGCTGCAGATATAGATTGTCAGGCAATGCTTATAGTAGAGCATCAACAGTTCCAAGTAAAATAGAGAAACATTGCAACAGTTTATTTTAATTTACTCCCCAGCCATCCTCCTTAGTGCTATTTTTATATACATAATACTATCTATCTTTCTATCTATCATATATCATGTTTATATCTATATATAATAAACTTAACAATTTAGGGGTTATGATTTTTAAGTGGTCATATGCTTTTTAAATTAATTAATACGGAAGAAAACAAATATATATGCACTCATAGATGCATATATATAAATGCATACATACATAGTCGTTTGTACACCAATTTGATCCTCTTCATTTTTCCTTGAGATCTGAATTACATTTGAATGCCATTTGCCTTTAGCCTTAATACCTCCTTTGTTATGCCTGATTTATGTGAAATGTTATTATTTTGTCTTCATTTTTAATGGATAGTTTTGCTGGATATAGAATTTTTTTGTTATACGTTTTTATTTTTTTTATTTCAGCACCTGAATATGTTTTTCTGGTTTCCTCTGGCCTTCCTGGTTTCTAATGATAAAGATAATAAATCAGGCATTTATTATAACCATTGTAACCCTGTAGGTGATGTGATATTTACATCTGACTGCTTTCAAAACTTTCAAGATTGCCTTTTATCTTTGTCTTTCAGCTGTTTTAATATCCTATGCCTAGGAGTAGTTTTCTTTTTGTTTATGGTGCATGGAGATTTTTGAGATTCTTGAATCAAGTTTTAACTAAGTTTCCCAGAAGATTTGGCAATTTTTTTGTTTTGTTTTGTTTTTTGTTTATGAGATGGAGTTTTATTCTTGTCGACCAGGCTGAAGTGCAGTGGTGCAATCTTTGCTCACTGCAACCTCCGCTTCCCGGCTTCAAACAATTTTCCTGCCTCAGCCTCCCAAGTAGCTGGGATTACAGACATGCACCAGCACGCCTGGCTAATTTTTGTATTTTTAGTAGAGACAGAGCTTCAACACATTGGCCCAGCTGGTCTTGAATTCCTACCCTGAGGTGATCTGCCCGCCTCAGCCTTCCAAAGTGCTAGGATTACAGGTGTGAGCCACTGCATCTGGCCGATTTGGCAGCTTTTTGCCATTACATTTTCAAGTAGTTTTTCTTACTGTTTCTCTCCTCTCTTTCTGGAACTCAAGTCACATGTTTGTTAAGTCTTTTATTTTCCATAGATCAGGCTGCCTGATATTGACCTATGCATCTTGAAGTCTTCTCATCTTTTTTAGAAAATGTTTTTTTCCCCTTTCTACTCTTTGAATTGGGTTATTTCTCTTTGTTTACCTTAACATTTTCTACGTCTTTTCTCTGTCATTTCTAATCTGTGTTTGAGCTCATCTAATACATTTTTAATTTCACCATTTCACTTTTTAGCTAGCTAATTTCCATTTTTTATATTTGGCATTTGCCTGTTGAGATTCCCTATTTGTTAATTCATTGACACACTATTTTCCTTTAATTTTTTTCTTCATATCTTAAATAACCTCTTTGAAATTATTATCTCCTGAAGTCCACATCTAGGCTCTCCGGAATTCAAATTATTTTAACTTTTCTATTTCCTAAAATTTATGTTTTCCTGTATTGTTTTTTAATGTCTGGTAATTTTTGTTTGAAAACTAGATATTGTAAGTAATATGTTCTGAATTCTGCTGTGTTGAGAATTGTTGTTTAGTTTGTACTACTAGGCAATTAACCTGCCTGGATTCATAGTGCAAATGTGTTTTTCCTCATTGTGTACAACATCTCATATTTCTGTGCTACCAGTGGCTTCCAGTTGAAACCTTTTTGTCCTGTCCCTTGGTGGTCTCCTCTGTGTTTGTTTAATTTGATTGTTAGTCAAAGATTTAGGCATAGATTATCTTCAGATTAAAGGGCTCAGTTTTCTATGATTTTCTTGCTTCTAGGGGTTCGCTCCTTATTTCCAGCTGCTCTCTCAGCGTGGTTCTCTATTCTCTGACACCTCAGGCCAATATGCTCTAGCTTTATGCTAACCAAAGTATATATGACTGTAGAGTGCTCCCTTATAAAGGCAGAAAATTCATGGAATTTGCATGAGAGTGGCCGGAACTTTTAAGAGCAGACTTCCTTTTGATCTTTGATTGTTTTTGTCCAAAACCCTTGGGAGTCTTTGTTCCTAGGTATTTTATATGTCAGCTATTGGTTTGAGTACATTTTTATAGAGTTCATAATTGTAATCCGTACAGTAGGGCCTGTCTGGTGTAATTGAGAGTGTTTGCACTTCATTTCCTTGTAAATTTGCTTCAATTTCATGATCATGCTACTAAAGGAGTAATATTTAGTAATATGGAGGTTTCCAGGACCCTGTTAGAATACTACAGTAATTATTCTAGTTGCTCATTCTTCTGTCATACTAATTGTTAAATCTTGTTAATATCCCTCCTAGGCTGGGCGCGGTGGCTCAGACCTGTAATCCCAGCACTTTGGGAGGCTGAGGCAGGTGGATCAAAAAATCAGGAGATCAAGACCATCCTGGCTGACACAGTAAAACCCCATCTCTACTAAAAATACAAAATATTAACTGGGCGTGGTGGCAGGCACCTGTAGTCCCAGCTACTCAGGAGGCTGAGGCAGGAGAATGGTGTGAACCTGGGAGGCGTAGCTCCCACTCCAGCCTGGGCGACTAGCGAGATTCTGTCTCAAAAAAAAAAAAAAAAAAATCCCTCCTAGTTGCATAAACACCAAAACATTTGGAGGTTACTACTTACAGAATGAGAATAAATAAAAGTGATAAGAAACACGAACACTGAGTCCTGTGAAAGAAGTCCAGGAGATGAGAAGAGCCCAAAAATAAATATTAACTCCTTCATCCCAAATATTACTGTCAAAACTATTATTGTGAAACATGTCTGATCAAATTACTTTTCTACTTAAAATTTACCTTTACCTTCTTAGGTTTTATAAGACAAAGTCCAAACTCCCTATTATGTCATGTAAAGTATATATTACACTTGTTTTATGTCTTTATCTGCCAACCAGATTCAATACACAGGGTCTGATGTATGGTGGGCCATCAATAAATTCCTGTTCAGTGTTACCCATAAGACTTGGATGGATTAATGCTATGTTGGTTATATAAACTTTTAAAGGAATATTACTTGTCTTCAAAACTAGATTAGAATGTGATCAAGTTGATTGGGACACATGGGGTCCGTAGATATTTGTTCAAATATTCTGGGTGTGTCTGTTTGACTGTTTTGGATATTTTAATAGGTTGATAAGGTGGCCCTTTATAATGTAGATGGGCCATAGCCAAACTATTGAATAGATTAAAAAGGCTGGCCCTCCCCTGATTAAGAGAGAATTCTTCCTGTCTAACTGCTTCAAACTGGGTCTCTGGCTTGTTTCCTGCCTTAGGACCCCAACAGAAATATCAGTGCTTTCTGGGTCTTGAGTCTGCCAGCCTGTGGACAGAAACTACTTTATGAGCTCTCGTGGATCTCAGAGTTTTAGAGTCAGAGTGGAACTCCCATGGGCCCTCCTGGGTCTCCAGCTTACTGAATCACCCTGCAGGTCTTGGGACCTTTCTATCTCCATAATCATGTGAGCTGATTCTGTATAATAAACCTCTTTATATATTGTCAACTGAAGAATGATGTCAACTGAAGAATGATGAGGTTCGTACATTTGGAAAAGAGAGCTTTATTTCTCATAAAGGGTTGTGTTACAGTAGGTAGTCAGGCAGACATGAGCAGGGCAGGAGAGGCCCCCCCCACCTGCCACCCCACCACCAGGAATATTAGTTAACCCTCAGGTGATGATCAGGCAGTTGTTAACTGTCTCTCTAAAATAATTGGCTGCAGCCAGCACCAGGGAAAGGTAATCTCCCAATACACAGAAATATGTAAAACTGATGATCAGCAACTCCCAAATAAGATCTCAGAAATTGGGTGAATGGGCTAAAGCATGTGCACTAAGAGCCAAAATGGTGGAGATTAACGGGTATATGACCTTCTAGGAACATACGACTGGTAAGGAAAGAACGTCTCAAGTGAGCCTGAGTACAACTCCAGTAAACACATCGTGCATGTGGCCCTTCCAAGAGAAGAATCTCTTGCTACATGAAGACAGCCCACTCCACCCTGTGTCCAAGTGTTCTCATTGTTCAATTCCCACCTATGAGTGAGAATATGTGGTGTTTGGTTTTCTGTCCTAGCGATAGTTTGCTGAGAATGATGGTTTCCAGCTTCATCTGTGTCCCTTTAAAGGACATGAACTCATCCTTTTTTATGGCTGCAGAGTATTCCATGGTGTAAATGTGCCACATTTGCTTAATCCAGTCTGTCATTGATGAACATTTGGGTTGGTTCCAAGTCTTTGCTATTTTGAATAGTGCCGCAATAAACATACGTGTGCATGTGTCTTTATAGCAGAATCAGGGGAGAAAAGACACAGACCCCAGAAGAATGCCAATTTGTAAAACCCCAAGTCAGAGATCAAACTGGGCACTTGATCTTTCAAGTTGCTCACTTGGCCCTTTTCCAGTATACTTTACTTCTCTGTATTTCTGCTCTAAAGCTTTTTAATAAGCTTTCACTCTTGCTCTAAAACTTGCCTCGGTCTCTCACTGTGCCTTATGCCCCTTGGTCAAATTCTTTCTTCTAAGGCGGCAAGAATTGAGGTTGCTGCAGACCCACACAGATTTGCTGCTGGTAACTGTTGCAGCCTGCAGGGAGGCCATTCTGACAGGCTGGGAAGCAACGTTTCTGGTCAGAAGCCAGAAACAGATACTGACAGGAGGGAAGAATAAATCCAGAAGTTATAGATCCAGCACTGATACTCAGTGACTTCAATAATCTGTTCATCTTCAAAAAAATGTGGAAGATGTCAGTTTGAAACCCAAGTCTATGTAATTCCAAGGCTCTTTCCTCTACACCGTTTTCTCTGGACTAAAGCTACGATTTGACCCTGGGTAGAAGTAAGCATTTTCTTTTTACCTGAATATGCACGATTGAACTTAGTTTTGGGGAACCATGACAAATTTTTTAGGCTTATCTCAATGTTCATCAAAAATACAAAAATATTGGAAGCTTGTATAACATTCTGCAAACTTAAAAGTAATCAGAGAGTGCTTATCAGGAAGGATTGATTAACTAAGAAACTGGAACATACAGCTCTCACCAAGCAATGGTCTGAAACAGTTTAAAAAAGATGGAGTTCGAGCTACAAGCAAAGTAAATCTGAAGTATGTGTAAAAAGAAATGAACATTCCTACAAGATATCTACCACATCATGGCTTTTCTATCTCAGGACTACACTTTGTGTATATAAATTGCTTCTGAACCACTGCAGAAAGTCTTTCTTGACTCTAAGTTACTATCCCGAGTAACATGTTGACATATCTATTTGATTATTTCACCAATGTGCAATTCCATTCTTTGTATTATTGTCCAATTCTCTAATAAATCTAGTGATGAATTTTTCCATTTATTTATGGTTCAGTATTAGTAGCGATAGAATTGTCTACTTCCCTAGGAAAAGACATGACTTCATACTAGGATGAGTCCTTGTTAAAAGAATAGTCCTGCTGGGTTTAGCTCTGAGGCATTTTCATTGCTTGTTGCATGCTCAAAGGCCAGGTGACCTTTGCAGATAGAAAATAGCACTGTCCCTTAAGGACCGTGCATTCAGTCTTGGCCATTTGGTTTCTGTTTTACAAATATATTCCTCTTGGTAGGGTGTGGTGGCTCACACCTGTAATCCAGTACTTTGGGAGGCCAAAGTGGATGGATCACTTGAAGTCAGAAGTTTAAGACCAGCCTGGTCAATATGATGAAACCCCATCTCTACTAAAAATACAAAAAAATTTAGCCAGGTGTGGTGGTGGGCCCCTGTTATCCCAGCTACTCAGGAGGCAGAGGAAGGAGAATTGCTTGAATCCAGGAGGTAGAGGTTGCAGTGAGCCAAGATCACACCATTGCATTCCAGCCTGGGAAACAAGAGTAAAACTCCGTCTAAAAAAAAAAAGTATACACACACACACACACACACACACACACACACACACACACACATATATATATGTATATTCCTCTCTTTGCGAGTCTGTGTCAGAAGGTTTAGCAGATGCTTCCATTGTATAAGCTATGGTAGGTTTTCTCCCCAATACGTAGGCTTTTCAAACCAGGTTTAATGATCTAACCACTTATAATGTTTTATTATAAAAGAATTTCTAAGTGGAGCTGCCAATTTATTATACTTTTAAAGTTCATTGAAAGAATAAAGATTTTCCTTGAATTGTTTAAGAGAGATTTAATTGTGCAATAAGTAAAATTAAGCTGACATAGAACACAAAATACTGAAGAGGCTGTTTCCTAGAGGCATTAAAACTCAGTATATGAGTGCAATAATAACAGTTGGCATAATCCAATCTGCAGAGCTCAAAACATTTTTACATTTCTTTCACTAATATTATTTCAATTTTGTTGAATTATCTTTTGCTAGTTGTTTTTGATTCCATTTGAAGCAGATTTAAGTGACTTCATATCATTATTAAAACATAAGATAATCAACTTTGGCATAGTTCCGGGAGATCTTAAAAAGGTACTCATATTCCTATAAACATAAATTAGAAGATGTTCTTCTCTCTTTTCTGGGGACAAAAGCAGAGAAGTTTTTATAAATATTCTGAAAATAATAATCATCATTATGATTTCTCACTAATAACCATATTATTTGATGCAGGTGAAAATAATTATTGGTTTTCACTTATTTTCCTGACATCTACACAAACTTTATATATTTATATGATGGATGATCATGGCTAGGAATGTTTTCAAAACTATTCTTGAGGAGAGAAATACCAACATAACTTTAGCATCAAAATATATGATGTAATACATTATTCCTAAATAATATAAAACCTTATGCCAACTTATATTTGTGCCTTTTTTTAGACAAAATAAATTACTCACAGGGTTAGGATTGGATTTTGGTCTCTTATTTAAACAACTGTTAGTATATGTACTTACGATCAGAATTACAGAACAGTTTGTGGAGAAGGGAGAATTTTGAAGAAATTGTTAAAGTCTGTTAAGCTACCTCTTTCATATCTACAGCTCTTTGTAATGATCGTAGCTAAATTTCAACACTATGTGAAAATATTGTTTATGAATATGTATAGTCATATGAAAATTAGAAGGTGGAGTTGTATGTATTAGTCAAAAATATTGACATCTGTAACATATATTCATATCAATAAACTAGATAAGATGACAAAAAAGGGTAGTAGCTAAAAATATTTTGTTTTTGTTTTTTCTCTTTTCAGAGACAGGTTCTTGCTCTGTCACCTGGGCTGGAGTGCAGTGGTATGATCACAGCTCACTGCAGCCTTGAATTCCTGGGCTCAAGCAATCCTCCCATCTTAGCCTCCCAAGAAGCTGAAACTATAGGCATATGACCACACCTGGCAAAGTCCAAAAAGAAAAAAACTGTAGAGACAGGTTCTCCCTTTGTTGCCCAGGCTGGTCTTAAACTCCTGGCCTCAAACAATCCTCCCACCTTAGGCTCCCAAAGTACTAAAATTATAGGCCACCACACCCATCTGTAGCTAAAAATATTGAGTAAGTTGGGGTCAAGATATTTCCCCAATATAACACGGAATAACTATAACATTATAAAAATTAGGACCGGAGTACAGAAAAATGTAGTTGTAACTGCCCCCCACACACATGGGGGCCACCAGGACCCAATCTGCACAAGAGTCTAGGAGCTAAGTTTGATTCATTTTCCAGACTATAAATTGAGGACACAACAATCTCTACCAAGCCACCAAGATGGAGATTCTGTTGGACTATGTAGAGTTAGAAGTTCTATGAGGCACACCACGATCTGCGCACTCTACCTATGAGCCTTGGATGTCTGTTGGGGACTTGCTCTATCAGCCTTGACTTGTGGATGGGAAAGAAGAATGGAAAACAGTGTTTCATTTTACTAAGACAAGGCCAAAGAATACAAGGTTTCCATGCTCTTTTTCTTCCCATCTTTTCTTCACTCTTTAAAAAGTTGATTTCCAGTAAACACATATGAGACGTATCAATCAAGGTCCTGGTAGGAAACAGATGGCACATTTAAACCAGTAATTTGAAAAAGTTTACTAAAGGGACTATTGAAGCAGGTTTGGGAAGAATTTAGGAAAATTAATGAGGGGCTGGAAAGAGGCCTAGAGGGAAAAAGACTAAAATTCAAGGATTCTGGAAAGAGGTAACTGTAAGCTCAAGAGCTCCATAAAGGATTCAGTTAGATGGCAGTCACCTGGCAGGGAGGAAGTCGACCTCACCTTCTTCTCACTCTCTTATCTCCTGTCTATACCTTCCATTGGCCAAAACCAACTTACAAAGACAGAGAGAAGGGGTCCATCTATGTGACATAAAAGCATTGGCCTTCCAGAGTCCAGCAGAGTGAAGAAAGGAGAAGTGTGAATCTGGAGGGACAAAATGATATTTAACACACAAAGGTAGAACAAAACAACTTAAAAGCAATCTCTACATCTGTCTTGGGGAAAGCCTGTCTAATGCAAATAATATGATTCATAATTTTTATTGATATTTTTGAAATTCTATTGTAGTACTTCTCAATATTCAAGATAGGGTCAAAAAAGAAAAAAGTTTTATGGGATCAGAAATAGAGACACACACAATGGAAAAGAAGTCAAAAAAGTTGGGGTAAAACATGGAAAACTCTAGATTTAGAAGCAGACTGCAAAGGTCTGTATCAGCTGAGTTGCTACCCTAAAGTAGAATTTAAGGGAATCTGGCCTAGGCTTAAAGGTTGACCTTCATCTCATCTTGCCAGTTACTTCCCATCTCATGACTCTGTGTAAGAATTTGTTGAATGGTATCTGAAATTATAGCACAGGACCAGTTTATTTGCATTTTTCTTCTCTACTGTGAATTTTGTTGGTGTAGATCCTAGTGGTGTCTTTGAACTTAGTCCCATTCTTCACTGCCCCTCTGGTTGTGTAACTTAGCAAAGACTTCTGGTATGAGCTGTATAGAGGAATGGGCTGATTACCGGTGGCAGAGTGAGCCCTGCTGTATTTGTTCTCTCTTAGTGGAAAGATTTTTTAATCCAACTACATCCTGTAAGTTGCTCTGATACTTGCAGGGTGGGGCAGATATGTAAACAACTGCACAGACTTCTAATAAGAACTGTAGGAGAGATGGGTGAGTTGAGTACCTAGCATAAATCGAAAGAAGAATTTGTGAAAAAGCAATTTTCAGGACATGATGTACCCTATATGAAATTTAAAGAACGTATACCATTTCAAAGAATACTGACAATCTTCAAAAAATAAATTCAATTTAGCAGTATGTTTAGATATGATCTCTAGATACACACTCAGCACAGTGTTAGGTATCATATAGAAAAAAATGAATATAATATTGTGCATCAAGCATCTCTTCAGCTGGTTAAGGGGACATGAAAGTCTGTTAAGTGATGCAGTACATGCTGCACTGAATTGTTGTTTAAGTGGGCAGTTAAGTGGTGCTGGCATTAACTATTGAAAGAGAACTGTACATAACAAGAATGTCCAGACAAGATGAAGGTCAGACCATAGCTTAGAAATGGGACAGTAAAGATGATAAAAAAGATGGTATTCCAAAGGAAGTGTATTTTCCTTTACCACCCTGAAACTAGAGAGACAGGGAATTGTAACAGCAGCAGAGCTGACAAGATTAACAAGATTCCTGACCTCCAAAATCTTCCTTATCTATAATTCTCGTGAATTTCCAGCTGTCTCTGCAAAAGGTAAGTACACGCATTCTTTTGCAGTGTGGCCCTATTTATCTGGTGTGTGTCATAACTTATAGTGTCTAAGAAATCTGAAAGTAGGATCATTTGGGGTTCACAGTGAGTCTAGGATGTTCGCAATAAAATTGTTTGTGTATTTGTATGTGTATATACACTACACAGTAACTCGAATACGAATACATTTATGATATTATCAGTGTTCGGAGTGTGTGGTAGTACGAACAATGTACTGACATGTAAACGCTGCTTAGGTTTTAAAAGCTTAGGGAACTTTATGTAATCATTCTAAAATATTTTAGTAGAAACTTTCAATTTTCTTTTGTTTTATTAATTCCATTCATATTCAGTTCTCATAAAAAATAGTATGTCTTTTATGCTTGGACTTACCATAATTTTTCTCCTCATGCTTGATCATTTAATTCACTGTCAGAATTGCTTAGTTTGGCAAGATCTTTTAGCATCCAGGAAGTTAAAATCATGCATAGAAAATTATATTCTACTTCATTGTGGGAGTGGGTCTTATTTTTATATGATGCCTGTACCATAATATGTAGTAAAATATAGTCTTCCTTTTTGAACATACTTGCAGATAAAGTTTTTTATGCCCTTTGGGGTCTCTGAGGATATAATGGTGCCACCAAAGTCAGAAGTCAGATTCCAGATGCTTGTTGTTGGTATTCACTGCCTTAACCCTTTATCCTTTATTCTGAATTATTATTATGATTAGTATTGAGACACAGTTTTGTTCTTGTTGCCCAGACTGGAGTGCAATGGCGTGATCTCAGCTCACGCTACCCTCCACCACCTGGGTTCAAGCAATTCTCCTGCCTTAGCCTCTCGAGTAGCTGGGATTACAAGCACGTGCCACCATGCCTGGCTAATTTTATAGTTTTACTAGAGATGGGGTTTCTCCATGTTGGTCAGGCTGATCTCAAACTCCCAACCTGAGGTGATCCACCCGCCTTGGACTCCCAAAATGCTGGGATTACAGGCATGAGCCACCATGCCCGGCCTATCCTGAGTTATTTAAGGGACTTCCCATCCTCTCCACCTCCTACAATCCATTGTTTTATTTTTATTTATTTTTGAGACGGGGTCTCACTCTGTTGCCCAGGCTGGAATGCAGTGCTGTGATCTCAGCTCACTGCAACCACTGCTTCCCAGGCTCAAGCAATCCTCTTGCCTTCGCCTCCCGAGTAACTAGGAATACAGCATTATTTTATATTTTAAGAAAATTTCTTAAAACCCACACCTGTCAAAAATGCTTAAACGACTCTCGAATACTTGCAGTTTTAATTCCTTAATAGAGTATCAGAAACGTTTCAAAATAAAATCTAACATCTCCTTTACATTTTTATTTCCCAAAACACTGAGTTTTTTCATTTACCACACAGACTTGTCACATCAGACTATGCAGCTGAAACAGTATGTGTTGTGATTTTTACTTCCATGTTCTTAGTTAGATTTTAATTAGCTGTTTGTTTTGCTTTTAGTTAAATGGCCAGGCAACCTGAAGAATTACTTGAAGAATCATCATGTCTATTTCTGAACTCTAGATCTATATCTCTAGGTATTTTTGGATTATCTCATTGGACAACGGATAGCAGGACTTCAAATCAACACTGCTCCCCATAATGGCATCTCGCCCTCTCCTGTTATTGTAGTATATGTACTTTTAGGCCAAAATTGAATGTGTGTGGTCATAATCTTTTCCTCTTCCATATATTCAGTCTTCATCAATATCTCAATAAAGTGTGTGTCATTCTCAGTCCTGTGTTTTAATAATTTATATGCCTGTCTCTCGTCTAACACTCAATACTTCGCTCACAAACATTTCATGCTATTTTATAAAAAGTTTTAGAAAGAGAATATAACAGGGTCTTTGTGTTAGTGCAGTTCATACTGAATTTGGTGGACCAATAGCTAAACAAAAAGAGTCACAAAATAACCTGATAAAAGTGTTCATAAAAGAATATATGAAATGTTATATAAAAAGAGAAGAAAAAATACCTAAGTCCATCTATGAGAGTAAAGGAAGGCTTCCATAATGACAGGTTAATAAAATTAATTCTTAAAGGATGAACAGAAATTTATTAGTCGGGCAAAAATGAGGAAAGACTCTAAGAAGATAATCAAATATATGAGAATTAGACTGTGGAATGGGTGCAAACAATTCAGTAGCGTTAGGTGCAGAGTACTTGTAGAGTTAACACAGTAGAAGTCAGGTCATACAAGAGCATTTTATGCCCTACTAAGACTGTAAGGGATAGGAAACATCTGGAAAAACACTAAGATGACCAGTGATTTGCATCTCTGAAACACTGCCCAGGCTGTGGTGTGGAGAGTGTCTTGATGGCTTGGAGTATACTAGGCTTGGGAAAGGAAGTGAAAGTAGATCATTACTTCTGTGGTTCCAGTGAGGCATGATTAAGTAATGAACTGTGACAGTGACCTCAAACTTGAAGAGGAGTAGGCAGATTTGAGGATGGAGAGGAACAGCCAGTAGAAATGTTGGAATTTAGTGGCTTATTGACTGCAGGAATGAGAGAGAAAGAAGGTTGAAATCGCTCTCTGATTTTGGCTAGGGCAACTAGAGAAGAGGGCATTTCATTGACCAAATCAGGGAAAACGGGAGGAAAGGCTGGTAGAAACCGAAGAAGGAGATTTTTATTTTTTTATTTTTTAGGAGAGGCTGAGTTTGAGGTACACTCAGAACTTTCATGCTGAGTTGTCAACTTGGAATTTGGAAGAAAAGACGAGGAGCTTAAGAGACAGCAGTGAGGAAAACACTCAGAGAGTAGGAAGCTGTTGTTTCGAAACAGGGAAACAATAGAGGTACTTGAAAAGGTGGCATAAAGTGGAGAATCCAGAGGGAGATTATGGAGAGAAAAAGATCTCTAAAACTCTACAAACACAAAAAAACTCTTAAAACACAAGAAGCAAAAAGAAGTGTATGATCCAGTTAAAGATAAACAACAAAAACACTAAGAAGGGGTCAGGCGCAGTGGCTCATGCCGGTAATCCCAGCACTTTGGGAGGCCAAGGTGGGCATACTACTTGAGCTTGGGAGCTCGAGACCTGCCTGGGCAACATAGGGAAACCCTGTCTCTACAAGAAAATGCAAAAGAAAAAAAAATACCTGGGTTTGGTAACACATGCCTGTGGCTGCAGCTACTCGGAAGCCTGAAGTGGGAGGATTACTTGAGCTTGGGAGGCGGAGATTACAGTGAGCCAAGTTTATACCACTGTACTCCAGCCTGGGCTGTGGAGTGAAACCCTGTCTCAAAAACAAAACACAACAAACAAACAAACAATAAAAAAAAAAAAAATCTCCTCCTAAACACTAAGAAGGAGGTTTCAGGGGAAGGTAGTGTAACAAAAGTTGAGAAAGGAGAAAGTGGTCAAGAGTATCACTGGCCAGTAAGATAACAATGGAATATTTCCCATTAGATTTAAAGATTAGGAATGCTTGATGACTTCTTCAGGTCGTTTTCAAAGTGACACAGCAAATTTTCAGCAATTTAAGAAGTGAAAAAGGGGAGATACCATGTAGTGAGCCCTGTTTTGATAAGCTGAGGAATGACAAAAGAAAATGTGATAGGGCAATAGCCATAGAGGATACAACACAGTCTCCAATACATACAATAAAGGATTATTGAGTATTTTATTTTTGTTTTATAGTACTTGTGTATTCTTAGGGGAATGATCCAGTGGAAGGCAGTAAAGAAACCTCCTTGAGAAAGGAGTATGGGATCAAAGTTGTTTTTAATCAAGATGAGTTATAGGTATTAGGAAATAAAGGTGATATTAATAGGATAGTCTTTGAACCATTGAACTATAGATGAAGTACTTTGAACTATCAATAAGGGCAAACTTTTAAATAAAGGAGTGAGCTAACTTTTTTCTTCCATAAATTTGGAAACTAGGTCATCTATTGTGATGTGGTGATGGGGAGGAGACTTAGAAGAAATGAATGCATATTTGTAGCAACTACTTGTGAATGTGGAAAAGCACTTGACCAAGTGCATGCAACAGGCTGTCTGTGCCGTGTTCAGGGCCCACCTCAGGTCAAATATCATAATTTTTATTAAGGGCTGAGTAATTTTTCTCATAGATGAAGAAATTTTTTAAAAATGGAGTAGTTTGTGCCAGGCGCGGTGGCTCAAGCCTGTAATCCCACCACTTTGGGAGGCTGAGACGAGCAGATCACGAGGTCAGGAGATCGAGACCATCCTGGCTAATACGGTGAAACCCCGTCTCTACTAAAATATACAAAAAACTAGCCGGGCGGGGTGGCGGGCGCCTGTAGTCCCAGCTACTCAGGAGGCTGAGGCAGGAGAATGGCGTGGACCCGGGGGCGGAGCTTGCAGCGAGCTGAGATCCGGCCACTGCACTCCAGCCTGGGAGACAGAGCGAGACTCCGTCTCAAAAAATAAAAAACAAAACGGAGTAGTTTCATGCAGACACGAAGAATTTCAGTTTTAATAAAATTGCAGACTATGTGCAAAGGGTAGAGAGGTGTTACTATATAAGTTTGGAAGTAATGAATTTCCAGCTTGGAAGTAATGATCTCAAATAAGGAGGTCTGCGGTAAACATAAAACAAAGGACGCAAGGAGCAGATTTGATAGCTGAGAAGTGAGTGGTAAGTTCAGGGAAAATGAGAATGTCTTTTTGGCTTAAGCTGAGACCTAAATTGTCTCAAACCTCAGGGTATATAAAAATCATCCAGGATATCATGTTAAAAGTGCAGGTTTTCAGGCTGCCCTTATAGACTTTAGACTGACCCTGGGAGCCTACATTTTTAAGCCACCTCAAGTGACGGTGCAGGAGGTCCTCAACCACAATTTCACAAAACACTGGGAAAGGATTTCCACTGAGAGCAAAGATTGGGAATGAGTCTGGAAAGGTAAATGGAAGTTGCGATTTTATAGGACTTGAGTGTTTTGTGCTGAGGAATGCAAAATTATTCTTTCTGATAATATATTACGCCAAGGAATCTACAAAAACAACCTCCAAGAATTAATAAGTGAGTGCAGCAAGGTTGCAGGATACCAGATCAAATAAATAAATAAGTAAATAAATATCACATTTCTACCTGCTAAAAATGAACATTAAAGACCAAAATTAAAAACCAAATTTAAAAAACAAACTTAAAAACAAAATTGAGAAATTTAAAATTTAAAAACCGAAATTAAAAACACAACAACTCCAAAGAAATAACATATGTAAGCATAAACTTAACAAAACATTTTTGAGATTTATACACTCAAAACTACAAAATACTGATAAAAGACCTAAAAGAAGAACTATGTTAAATGGATAAACATATTATATTTATGGATCAAAAAACTCAATGTAATGAAGATGCTCATTGTTTTCCAAATTGTTTATATGGGTTTAGTGAATTTCCTAACAAAACTCTAGCAAGGTTTTCTGTAGACATTGTCAAAGTTATTCTAAAATTTATTTGGAAAGGCACAGGTCCTAGACCACTTAAAACAATACTGATAAAGAAGAATAAAGTGGGAGGAATCACTCTACCCAAATTTACATCCTGCTGTATAACTACAGTAATCAAGACAGTGTGCCCTTAGTAGCGAGACACACTTAGACCAACAGACTGAATAAGGAACCCAGAAATAGACCCATACATGAAAAACCAACTACTTTTTGACATATATACAAAACCATTTTGTATTAGTCTTTTTGCATTGCTGTAAAGGAATACCTAAGGTGAGGTCATTTATAAAGAAAAGAAGTTGATTTGGCTTATGGTTCTGCAGGCTGCACAAGCATGGCACCAGCATATGTTCCTGGTGAAGCCTCAGGAAGTTTCCAATCATGGTGGAAGTTGAAAGGAGTGCAAGCATATCACATGGTGAGAGAGGGAGCAAGAGAGAGCAAGGGAGGAGGTGCCAATCTCTTCCAAACAACCAGATCTTGCATGAGCTCATAGAGAAAGAACTCACTCATTACCACAAGGACAGCTCCAAGGCACTCATGAGGAATCCACCCCTATGACCCAAACACCTACCAGGCCTCAACTCCAACATTGGGAATCACATTGCAATGTAAAACTTGGAGGGGACAAACCTCCAAACTATATCACAATTCAGTGAGGGAAAGGTAGACCTTTCAAGAAATGGCAATGGGACAACTGAACATCCATAGGCAAAAGAAAGAAAAAGGGAAGGAAGGAAGGAAGGAAGAAAGGAAGGAAGGAAGGAAGGAAGGAGGAAATAATCTGACATCTTTTACAAATGGTATATTATGTGGAAGCTAAACCTCACAGATGTCACAAGGGATACATTAGGTGGAAGTTTGTACAAAACAATAGGTATGGACAGTCCTTGTCTGAAACAGAGCTAACAAGCTTGCAGTCTTTCATTTCCTGCTCATTTCTTCCTCAGAAATTCCATCTAGGACTCATTTATCAGCCATTGTGACCTCTGAGTTTCTTCTATGGTTTTTCCAGGAAAGTAGTTTTCGAAAGTGAGCTTTCATCAGTATCACCTGGAAGATTCGTTAGAAGACAAATGGCTGGGATTTATCCCCAGAGTTTCCAATTCTCAGCAGGTTTATGGTAGGAGCCTGAAATTTTCATTTTGGGAGCCAGACATGGTGGCCCATACTTGTAATCTCAGCTACTCAGGAGACTGAGGCAGGAGGATTGCTTGAGGCCAGGAGTTCAAGACCAGACACCATTTCTTACAATTTTTTTTTCCCATTTCTAAGAAGTTTCAAGGGAATGTTGATGCTGCTAGTACCAATACAGGGATGACACTTTGAGAACCACTGCCTCAGTATCCACAGGTAAAAATTTCTGTTCATGCAATAAAGGACGAAGATAAGTTTTAAATCAAGTAACTAATGTAATGAAAATCATAGTACTTCAATCAATATTAGAAGACTGTTCAGAGTGGGAAGAAATCAGAAGACCAGTGCAAAGAATACTTCAGTGGCCTAGAGAAATACAGGGAAGGGCAGATTTAAGAAGCCAGATGTCTAATTGGAAGTTATTTGTGACAGATTGGAAATTAGGAAAAGTTCGGGCCATCAGTGATGTATTAAAACATTTTAGTTTGAAGAGTTAAGTTTCTTTTTGATGGTGTAGTAGGAAAAATTTACTCACTACCACTCAGCTATGCAAGAAAATACGGTTATTTATTCTATAATTGATCTAACTACATATCAATTCTATAATTGCTCTAACTTTCCTCGTAAGTCTTCACTCCACTAAGTAGTAAGGGATGGCTGGGACTTTAAATTGCCAATTAATGGTAATGAGGCTACAAGGGGGAAAAAAAAGAAGTCTACGTCAAGAAGCTCAACCTTTTTCAGGCAAATGCTCATTATTTCATATATTTTTCTTCTCTCTATCTGCTTCTGAAAAGATATCATTTTGCTATTTGAGGAGGAGTGGGGGGCGTTGTGCGGTCAATTAGAGACGATTAGAGGTCTCTGAATGTCAGTGGTATTGCCAGAGATGATGGGCCAAATCCAGTGAGGTGTGATAGGTTCTGTCTCGCCCTGCTATCTACCATTGTCCATGGTTATTAATATTTGTATTCCTGAGAGTCTCCTCTTTCTGATGCAGGCTCTTGTTAGCCCAGTTGACCTCTCAGCATCTCTTGGTTCTATCAGCAAGGGAGGAAGCAACTCCCATTACTCTGCATCCCATCTTGACTATGGACAACTAGCAGTGCAGTCTCAGCTCTCTATCCAGCCATCTTCTCCCATACATGCTTTACAATCGCTCCCATGCTGCCTTGGATCTAGGCTCCAACCAAATGTGGAGCTCTTTTGAGAGGTTGACAACATACCCCAGACGTTCCCCAGGAAACGTCTTCATATTTAACTCTTTGTCTTCATACCTCTGAGTATCAGGGAACGGAGGCTTCCTTGGGCTCTTCTCTCACCATTTTCTCTCTTCTCACACTCTCAGGAGGCAAGGGAGTTTTCTGTGTTCTATGAAAATTGAGGAGGACATTTCCTTATATCCCCTTCATTTCTGGGGTGACATCCATCTTGCCCCACTTTTTCCAAAGTCCAGTCATGGATGGATACAGGTGAGAAAAGGATTTGGCAATATCATAAAATACACTGACATGCATGAAATATGCAAAATATCTCAAAATACCTCAGGGAGAGAGAGAACAGGAAAGAGGGGCAAAGTTGTTGGGGAAGGTAGTTTACTCTGCCTGAGTAGTGTTGACTCGAAGTCCTGCAGACCAGCAGTCGTCTAGATGAGATAACCCAACAGAATCTGGGGATATAGATCTGAAATTCAGAAATAAGATTGTGCTGAAAAAATGAATAGAATAATTTTTCAGGTTGCCTGGCCACTTACTTAAAAGCAAAAACAATCAGTTAATTAAAAGCTGTCTCCTTGGCTGGAATGTACTAGGGCTAATTGCAGTGGTTCTACGGTCATGTATTTTGGAAGAATGTGAGATGAGTTGTTAACTACTTTGCCTATAACTCTGGAATACATTCTTTGTTTAATAATTTTGATGTGTGGAGTTTGGAGAATTAATTTCATATGCTGAAATTACGGAGGATGACAGAGTGTGGTGGAAGTGGTTCCACTGGTTTATTATAAAAGTGACGTGGTTTCAACTTAGTTCAGAGTTGATCTGAGGAAGGTACACATTTGTAATTATTCCCGCTCATAGTTATAGCTTAAAATGTCCATTTGCTGGGGGATACAAGGCTGCAGTCTGATTGTGGTGAGGGCTACTCTAGAGTCTCTTCTCTCCTCCTTTTTTTCTCTTCTACTCTATGTCTTGTTTTTCCTTCTCCTCAACAGCCATTTTTCAAAGTTTTTCCATCTTTGTTTCATTTTTTTTTCTCCAATCTCCAAATGTTGGAGTTTCCTGAGCTCCATGCTGGGCCCTTCTCCCTTCTCTCTCATCCTTAGAGATCCCATCCTGCCCTCCAGATTCCGTACTGTATTAACCATCACAAAGACCATCTCTCTGCAGATGACTCATGTTTTTCTATCTCCAACTCTGACCTCTGTGGACTACAGACCCTTCTGTCCACCTGCCACTTCTGCTCAGAGGCTAGCAGACCTCAAACCTAAAACATCCAAGACAGAATCCTTGAGAACTCTCCCACCCTGAATCTTCTCCTTACATGTTTTTTCCATATATCATTAAACAAAGACATTATTATTAACTCCAGTCCACCAGTAATGCTCTTGGCTCTACCCTTAAATTTGTGCCAAACCTGATCGTGTTTCTCTGTCTCTGCAGCTGCCTCTCTATTGCCTGTTGCAATTGACTCCCAGTAGGTCTTCCTGTTTCCACTCATATTTGTTTAGAATCTGGACTCCACAAACATAAATCAGATCATTTCACTCTAATGCTCAAAACTTTCTCACACCTTTCGTGTCTCTTAGAGTGAAACTTTCTCACATCTTTCATGTCTGTAGCACCTACATGGTGCATGAGGCTCCCAACTCCAGCCTCATCCCGACCTCTGTTTATTATGCTACTACTCTTCACTCGTATCAGCCTCCTTATGAGTGCTCATGCTTCTGCCTCTCCATCTTTGCATCTTCTCTTTTGTCTGTATGAAATGTTCTTTCTCCATCTCTATGGGTGGTCTCATGGCTTCATTCAAGGTCTGTGTGAACAGCATCTGCTGCTGTATCCCTGTCCTCATCCTCCATTTACCCATTAACCCCTTATCGCCTAGCACCACTTTAGAGAGGCTGCCGTCAGCATTCAAATTGCTAAATTCACACGGAAATGATTCAGCGTGTGTACAACTGATGCTCGTTGCAGTATTTGACACTCTTGGATGCATTTTTTCTTTCTTCAACTATTTCTCTTTGCCATTTGTGATACCACTTTCTAATTTATTTAGTCATTCAGGCTTCTTCTAGGCATTGAGTGTGCAGCAGTGAACAAAACACTTAGTGTCAATCATTAAGGAAATGCAAATCAAAATCACAATGAAAAACCACTTTACTCCCATAGAGATGTCAACCATAAAAAAAAAGGTGGAAGGGCCAGTGTAATGGCTCATGCCTGTAATCTCGACACATTAGGTGGCTGAGGCAGGAGGATTACTTGAGCCCAAGACTTTGAGACAAACCTGGGCAATATAGCAAGATCCTATCTTAAAAAAAATTAACCAGGCATAGTGGGGCATGCCTGTGTCCACAGCTACACAGGAGGCTGAAGCAGGAGGATTGCTTGAGCCCATGAGTTTGAGGCTGCAGTGAGCCATAATTGTACCTCTGCACTCCAGACTGGGCAAAGAGAATGAGACTCTGTCTCAAAAAAAGAAAAAAAAAAAAAAAAAAAAAAAAAAAAAAGGAAAATAACAAGCATGCACAATGATGTGGGGAAATTGGAACTCTTGTACACTCTTAGAGGAAATGTAAAATGGTGACTACATTGGAAAATGATATGGCAGGTCCTCAAGAGATTGAACATAGAATTAACCTGTGATCCAACAATTCCACTTCTGGATATTTACCCAAAGAGTTGGAAAGAGGAATTAGAGCAGATGTTTATACAAGAATGCTCATTATGCGGCTGCATTGTTCATAATCTCTAAAAGGTGGAATCCACCCAGCAGGATGTGAATGGATGAATGGTAAACAAAATGCAGTACATACATACAATGAAATACTGTTCTGCCTTAAACAGGAAGGACATTTGACACATTACAACACTGATGAATCTTAAAGAAATCATTGTAAGTGAAATAAGCCATTCACAAAAGGAGATATGTTATTCCACTTATATGAGATTACTGAAGTACTCAAATTCATAGAGACCGAAAATAGAATGATAGTTACCAAAGGCTGAGGAGAATAGGGAAGGAGAAGATATTGTTCAATGGGTATGGAGTTTCAGTATGGAACAACAAAAAAGCTCTGGTGAGGAATGGTGGCTATGGTTATTCAATGATGTGAACACACTTACTGCCACTGAACTGTATTTTTGAAATGGTTAGAATGGTAATTTTAGCGTTATCTATATCTTCCATAATTTGAAAAATTAAAAAAAAAAAAAAAAAAAAAAGCCCAGTGTACTGGACTTGATAGTTTACTAGGGGAAAAGTTTACTGGGGGAAAAGGCAATGAATAAACAAGAGAATGTGTATCATGAGGTCACCTCCATAAGAAAAGCCTAAGCAATAGTCCTTCTTTCCCTTTTTACCCTTCTGCTCTGCCCGTATCACCACTTAACATTATAGTATACACTAGAATGTAAGCTCCCTGAGGAAAGGAAGTAATGAACTTTTTTATTGGTCCTTGCTATGATTCTGGTTTTCAAAACACTACTTAGCATGTGGTTATAGGATCTCAATTAATATTTCCTGAGTCATTGCATCATTAAGCTGAATAGAATATTATTATTTGATGCCTTATATATAGGTATGATTTCAAGTGATTGTCTTTGCTTACATTGTTTCTGAACAATCCAAGTATTCACAATTTTTTTTTTTTAGAGAGTGTGTACAGCTTCCACATGGTCCTGAGAGAAGCTGGGTGCAGTTTATAACATTACAATAATAATGGAAAGAGAATAAAGAGGTGTGAGATCAATCTACTGCTTGTCTCCAGGGAAAGACTTACTGTGTAAAAGGTAGAGAGGAAAATTATAATCTATTTTTCTCAATATGAATGAAAGGCTCAGTATACCTGAAAAACTGTCATATACATTTATAGCTGTGTAAGGAAGAAGACATGGCAAGTTCACATTCAGCTGATTGCCTTGTTTACAGCTTTTGAAAATAATTGCAGTATCCCTGGTTTTGCCTTCATTTCTGCAGTTCCTCAAGTAAGTTTTGATCAGCTGCAGGCAGCCAAACCAATTCCTCAAGCTACAAAATTAACTAGCATCACAGTGAATCTGAACAGCTTATAAAGTGCTAGAAAAACACCAAGGTGTAGATTGAGCGTGATAGAAAATTCAGATAAAAAACTGAATTCATTTTTGTTGTTTTTACTGCCGAAACACATCACACTCGATGAACTGGAGCATATAAATATTCTCCTTTGAATCCATGATAAAAATCCTGATGTTAGAATGTAAGAGATGCACACACACATACACACATATGTTTAGAAATAAAGCATCTTGAGGATTAACCCCATTAAAATGTTATGTGAAGTTGAATTTTTGTTGATTATAAGGGGAAGGTACTACATGATATTTTACCTTGTTCTTATATTTTCTTGCTTGGAAATAGAAAATAAAACATACTGTTGCTACACTGGTGGAAGCAACAAGATGGATAATAGCAGCTGCATCAAGTCCTTGGAAGGGCGATGGGCATGGGTCTCCTTTTGCTACCGTTTTCCATCTGACACTAAGTTCTCCCCAGTGAGTACCCTCCCTCCACACTGAGTATGAGAAGTTTGCCACCTTATACTACAGCATCATTGTCAAAGAACCCGCCTGGGTGCGTACACCTTCAGCTGCATAATCTGTGGCAAGACCTTCAAAGAAAGGACCCATTAAAAAAAAAAATCTATATTTTCTACCTCTTGTCTGTCCTGAATAGTACTGTAATAAGCTTGGGAGTGTTAATATCTCTTTAAGATCCTGATTTTAATTCTTTTGGAGAAATACTCAGAAGTGGGATTGCTGGAATATACGGTAGTTCTATTTTTCATTGTTGGGGAGAACCTCTTTTATAGACTGAATGCTTATATCTCCCCTAAATTCATATGCTGAAATCCAATTCCCAATGCGATGGTATTTATAGGTGGGGCCTTTGGGAAGTGATTAGGGGTCCTCATGAATGGGATTAATGCCCTGATAAAAGAGGCCCAAGAGAGCTTCATCATAACTTTTTAATTTCTTTTTTCTTTGTTTCTTTTAATGGAGTTTCACTCTTTTGCCTAAGCTGGAGAGCACTGGCACGATCTTGGCTCATTGCAACCTGTGCCCTCTGGGTTCAAGCGATCCTCCTGCCTCAGCCTCCCCGAGTAACTGGGATTACAGGTGCTCACCACCATGCCCAGCTAATTTTTGTGGTTTTAGTGGAGACGCGGTTTCTACCATGTTGGTCACACTGGTCTCGAACTCCTGACCTCAAGTAATCTGCCCACCTTGGCCTCCCAAAGTGCTGGGATTACAGGCGTGAGCCACTCCACCTGGTTTCCATCATACTCAGCATGTGTGGACACCGTGAAAAGATGGCTTCTATGAACCAGGAAGCAGGCGCTCACCAGACACTAAATCCGCCAGTGCCTTTATGTTGGACCTCCCAGACTCCATAATGATGAGAAATTAATTTATGCCATTTAGAAGTCATCGAGTTTATGATATTTTGTTTTATCAGCTCAAATGGACTAAGGCCAACCCCGTACTGCTTTCCATAGCAACAGCACAATTTTATATTCCCATCAGCAGTATGCAAGGGTCCCAGTTTCTCCACATTCTAACTGACATTTGCTGTCTGTTTTTTTTTTTTTAATAACAGCTGTCTTGAAAGTTGATATGAGGTGATTCTGACTGTGGTTTTGATTTGCATTTGATTAGTGACATTGAACCTGCAATGGAATACTATTTGTTCTGAAAAAGGAGGGAAACTGCAATCTGTGATAACATGGATAAACCTTGAAGACATTAAGCCAAGTGATATAAGCCAGTCACCTAAGACAAGTTCTGCATGATTCTACCTGTTGAGGTATCAAAAATAGTCAAATTCACAGAATAAGAAAGTGGATTGACAGTTGCTAGTGGCTGGGGGGAAGGGAAAAGGGGAATTTATTAATCAATGGCCGTAGAGTTTCAGTTAAGCAAGATGAGTAAGTTTTAAAGATCTGCTGTACAATATTGTACCTTCAACAGTACCATATTGCACACTTAAAAATGTGTTAAGATGGTGGATTTCATGTTGTGTTCTTACCATGACAAAAGAAAATTTAAAAAATTTAAATTAGAAAAATCTAAATTTTGATTTATTACCGCTGTTATTACTGTATATACGGAGGTGGCTGGTGATGATTAAGAGGTGGCAAATATCCTAATTGATAAAATGTGATAAGCAGTGTTTTTAAATGATCCCAAGTTCTCTATTTCTCCCCCATATATGACTTGTGTAATTCTTTCCCCTTGAGGATGGGAGGAACCTGCAACTTTCCTCTAACCTATTGAAAATGAAGAAGATGAAGGGAATATACTTTTATATGTGATTAACATCTCTAATCATTTGAATTTGTGTTAGTCAAAAGAGAGATTATTCTGGGTGGGACTGACCTCATAAGGTAAGCTCTTCCGTTAAGTTAGATTCTGTTTATTGTTGGCTTTGAAGAAACAACCTCTCATGAATTCTAAAACAACAAGGAAGGAAATAAATTTTGCCAACAAAATGATTGAGTTTGAAAGCAGATCCTTCCCTAATCAAGCTTTCAGATGAGAACACAATTGAACCAACGTCTTGATTTCAACCCTGTGAGATCCTGAGTAGAGTACCCAAGTAAGATACATCCAGACTTCTAACTTACAAAAACTTCAAAATAATAAATGTGTTGTGTTAAGCTACTAAGTTTGTGCTAATTTCTTACACAGCATAGAAAACACATATACAAGGGTATAGAAAGTTACACATGGCTGCTGAGTAAAAACATGGATTCAAAGCATTAGATGTACAAATGAGGAGCCAATGAAGAATTCTGATAAAATTATTGATATCGTGTTCCTGATAATCTGAAGAGCTAGATGGCATTTTATATGTACCCCCTTATTTGGCTCATGATATCATTTATATGAATCTCAATCATTGTTCTCATCCTCTGAACCCATGTTGTTACTTTTCTTTTGTTTACTCACTAGACCATGCAATTACATTTATCTCTCAAGTGTAAAATGCATTGCCATCTGGATAAAAACTACAAAACAAATAATGATTTGGAGAGCTTCAAACATACAGATGTTTAGTGTTGAATTAACTAACATTCTAGTTGGTTGACTGATTTGAATTTCTTTTAACTTAGATGTTTGGGGACTATGTAGATACACTACCTGAAGCTATAGATACTGATAAGAAGCCAGAATTGTTAGTTAGAAAACAATATGGGATATGATAATATGATTTAGAATCTGTCTAAGCTTGTGCCTATGTGAATGTTTCTATTTATTACCATACATCAGAGTTTAATATATTTGAAAAGCCTTATAAATGTTAGCCTTTAATAATTAAAATTACATCTATAGTTTGCTTAACATAAACAGAGCTTCTTATTTCTTTCTCTCTCTTTCACTGCACCTTGCATTTTATTTTTTATTCTTTTTTTTTTTTTTTTTTTTTTTGAGACGGAGTCTTACTCTGTCGCCTAGCCTGGAGTGCAGCGGCGTGATCTCGGCTCACTACAAGCTCTGACTCCCAGGTTCACACCATTCTCCTGCCTCAGCCTCCCGAGTAGCTGGAACTACAGGTGCCCACCACCACGTCCAGCTATTTTTTTGCATTTTTAGTAGAGATGGGCTTTCACTGCATTAGCCAGGATGGTGTCGATCTGCTGACCTCATGATCCGCTCGCCTTAGCCCCCTAAGGTGCTGGGATTACAGGCGTGAGCCACAGTGCCCAGCCCATATTTTATTCTTAAATGTCCAGTCTTTTTGACAATAATCTATGATAACAAAACAATATTACACATTAAAAAAGAAAGATGGGGTTACATTTGGCAGTTCAGAGACACCCTTGTTAGTTCTAGTTTGCAAAATTCTTCTCTAGCAGGCAAGATAGCGGCATCTGGTCCTTGGTATTCAGAAATACAACTATGTGTTTACATGCATATTGATTTACTTAAGAGATAATTTTGAGAATTTCTTGTAGTATTTATTTGTGAAATTATTATCTCAAATAATAATTTAAGTGAATGTGATAAAATCTACCAAATAGTGACGCAGGGGCTGTGGTAATTTAGAAAAAGAAAGAAACAGAAGAAAGGGTTTCTAATGGTGGGGAAAAGATATAAGTGAGCAACCAATTTTCTGATTTATTTTGTTATAAATATTTGGTGTCTAAATATCTGACATAAGATAAAACATGTTGTAAACTTTTTTATAAAAAATATTGTATTAAGCACTGGCATTTGCATACATATGTTAAAACTGAAAATTCTTGACTACTCAACTGCATTTTTGGTTTACATGTTTATACTTTCAACTGGTGAATGGAGTAAGTGGTCTACTGCATTGTGTGAAAACTGCATTTTCTTGGGACTGCCTTTTACGTAAGCAACCTGGGTATGTTCTGGGATTTTAGGACAATTGCTTCTAAGTATCAAGTGATGGCAGAAAGCATTTAGGCATATGAAAGGGGTGGAACAGGAATATTTTGCTCATTAGACTTCCAGGATTAGGTGCTTTTAATCTCTAAAAATTTTATTCATTCAGGCATTTCTCATTACAGACGAATACCATGGACTCACTATGAAGAGTAACACCGTGCAATGCAATGAACACTTGAGTGTTTAAGTGCTTCCATATATGTTATTTCAAGGAGAAATGATCTCCTTTAGGAGGAAAAAAACATTTTTGTTTTTGTTTCTGATATAGGTCACCTTGGGCAATTGAAAAGGAAAGCATTCCTGTGCATCTAGATTCATTTATTTTCGGCTTGAATTTTTGTAGCAGAGAAAAACACCAGTTTCCCACTGTTTCCTGTTCTTAGCAGGTCCAGCTGCCTGCGGGTGGTCTACACATTTGTGAGAGCAAAGGCTCTTCATTTGTAAGAAGAAGTTGCCCGTGGTCTTCCAAGTTTGGGTTTCTAAACTGGAATTGCTGAAGTTTGGCAAAAGTTCTAGGAAAATACTCAAGTTTGGAAAAATCCTTCCTTTATTTCTTGACTGTGGCTTTCTCTTAGTACAGTTTTCCCTTGTTGAAGCTACATTTACATATTTAGCTTTTAATATTGGTTTTGTTGTGACGTTACCTTAAAATAATATTTCTGTAAAGAAAATCAGAGCTTCTTGTTTTATGTGATATAGTTTGTCTGTGTCCCCATCCAAATCTCATTTTGAATTGTAGCTCCCATACTTCTCATGTGCTGTGGGAGGGACTTGGTGGGAGATAACTGAATCATAAGGGTGGTTCCCCCCCATACTGTTCTCAGGGTAGTGAAAAAGCCTCCCGAAATCTGATGGTGTTATAAGAGAAAACCCCTTTCACCTGGCTCTCGTTCTCTCTTGTCTGCCACCATGTAAGACATGCCTTTGCCTTCCACCATGATTGTGAGGTCTCTCCAGCCACGTGGAACTGTGAGTCCATTAAACCTCTTTTTCTATATAAATTACCCCGTCTCGTGTATGTCTTTATCAGCAGTGTAAAAATGAACTAATGCATTATGTTTCAAGTCAAAGTGCAATGATGGGTGTCTAATAGATGGTTTGATACCTTATAGTTCATTCAACCTGAAAGTAAAAGGGGATTTATTGCAACCTAAATGTTTAAAAATAGGTGAAACATCCTATATTAAATATATGACTTAGGAAATACAAAGTTGAATTTATGTTAAATTATTAACACACAAAAATATAAAATTTTAAACTTTTCTATCTGGCTTACAATATTGGAAATACCAATTTGTTTCAGGAAGTAAATTGGTATCTTCCAATCTTCGTGCTGTCTTTTTAGAAAATGAAACTCCTATCTCCAATACTATTTTATTTAATAGTCATTTGAGATATTTTGTGTTCCAGGAATTTTGTTATTTCCTGGGCATTCAAAGATAAATATGATGCATTTGGTACTCATAGGCTAATGCAGGAAATAGATGGTGCACTCTGATAGGGACTAAATGAAGAAAGCACAATGGCCTTATAAGAAACATTTTTCTACTTTTTACACTGATGTGGAAATGAGAAAGGATGACTCCTCTAGCAGCAATTAATCATATTCAGTGATCATGTATTGGTTGGTTACCCTTTAGTATATGGCAGACTATGCATACATTATTATTATAGATGAGAGACCAGGATGTTGCAGATGGGCTGAGTGTGAGTCTCATCCCCTCACTTCCTAACTGTGTGAACTTGGGCCAAAGATGAGGTTCACAGTGCTGCATAACTCCATGGAATCACCAGTATTAAAAATCATATTTACTTCATCAGATTGAGAAGATTAAAGAGGCAAAACATAAAAATAACTTAGAACACTGCCCAAGATATTATTGATGAACATGTGCTATGGATTCAGGACAGCAAATTCCATTTCCTACTTGTACCGTATTACAAGTAGGAAGAAACGTTTCTGGATCATGGGGAATTTGAAGTATTTTGATGAAGACAAGATAATCCATTTGAAATACAAAATCATATAAAGAAAAGAGCTAAGCATTTGGTGGCATTGCATTAACCACTAAGGAAACTAGCAGGATTTTAGGGATGAGAAAGATGAAGAGCCTCTTTTGCAATAAATTAATTATCAACTTTACATTTATAAGAGCATTTTCTACATGTGAAATCATGGCCTTATAATGATGCTATCATCAAAATATCTCATTTAGTGCATGTATTAGTTTGTTTTCACGCCCCTGATAAAGACATACCTGAAACTGGGAGCAAAAAGAGGTTTAATTGGACTTACGTTCCACATGGCTGGAAGGCCTCAGAATCATGGTGGGAGGTAAAAGACACTTCTTACATGGTGGCAGCAGGAGAAAAATGAGGAAGAAGCAAAAGTAGAAACCCTTGATAAACCCTTCAGATCTTATGAGACTTATTCATTATCATGAGAACAGCATGGTAAAGACTGGCCCTCATGATTCAATTACCTGCCCCTGTGTCCCCCCCACAACACGTGGGAATTCTGGAAGTTACAATTCAAGTTGAGATTTGGGTGGGGACACAGCCGAACCATATCAGTGCACATAGGAAATCTGTGGATTTAGCTGATTATCCCCATTTACACATCAGTATACTAAGATCCATATAGTTTAAGTGAATTGCTCATAGTTATACAGCTAGCAATACACAGAGCCTGGATTTGGACCCACAATGTTTATTTCTGAAACCTGGGCAACTAACCACTTCTTGTCTCCCATGAGGAGGTTGGGCATGGGCTGTGTTTACATAATATACATCTAGGTAAGTCAAAAAGAAGCGTTAGCCATCTCGTGTTAGGGAAGTGACTGGAGCAAAGTTACATGGAGGAGCAAGTTGTGGCTGGGGGACAATGACGGTTCCAGCTTGATAGACATGGTTGGTTTGAACATAGGATTAGTATAGATGAGAATGCAATCAAAAGTACTCAACTGAAGTGACTCAAAAAATAAGTATTTTTCTACATAACAAGAAGTTAAGCGGTAGGAGATTACTAGAGATATTTCAATGATGCTATCAGGGCTTCCCTATCTTTTAATTATTTATTGTGATGGTTATTATTTATTATTTTCTTCATTCATAGTAGGTCTTGTTTTATCCTATGCTTGTCATTTTATAGTCATGTCTCCGTTCAAAGCAGGAAAAAGGAAGAAGCCTGAGGAAGAAGTATTATAAAACCATGTCTGCCACGTCTGTCTTCTTTCTTTAAGAGAGCCATGGGTTTCCCAGAATTGCCACTCCCCTACCCACAACCATGTATATTCTTGCTTAGGTTACTGGCCTGAGCAACCTCACATAGTCACCCCAAGCTATAAAGGACCAGTCAACTTTCAGTAAAACAGTGTACTTTGGGGATGCATTATGTTGTAATAACAAATGACTCTCCCAACGTCTTGGTGGCTTAACAAGAACAAAGGAAAAGAGACTATAGTGAATATATAAGACGCTTTGGTTTGGAAGTTCTATGCCTCCTTTCCTTGGCACATGTTCTTTACTTTTTATGGAATATCTTTCCTCTTGTAGTCCTCTCCCTCAATGTTTCCTTTGTCATCTTTAATACTTAGCCAATCCCGTCTATTCTTTACTTCCCCCAGAAAACATTTTCTGAGTCACCTGGGATGAAGATCTCTCTGATGGTTCCTACCTCTCTATACATGACTTTTCACACTGTATTGTTTTCTTTATTTTTTCATCAGTTCAAGTGTAGTTTGAAATCTTTTGTGGCTTACAGCTGTGTCTTTATCTTTGTATCCACAAGGTCTAGGTTAAGGCTGAATGATCTGCACCACGACTCCCTATAGCAATATGTTATACCAAAATAGCCAAGGAACAAAGAAACCCTTTGTTTTCATCAGTTTCTAGGGTATGAAAAGTCTCATAGCTCTATATGTAAATCCACAAAGAACAATATTTCCTACATGGACCTCAAATAGAAGGGCAATATTAAAATTTCTTTTGTAAAATGCTTTGCAACTGCTAACTTGCAACTATAATCCCTGTGTATTTCTTGGAGTTGTGAGGTCCTCCTTACACACTGGTAACAACGTCCAAGATCATTTGAACAATTGTGAAACAAATTAACAATTGTTGATCATTTAAACAAATGGCCAGATATGCTTTGTGTCACAACAGAGGACAAATTACCTCTGGCTCTCTGTCACACAAGCTTATGATATTTCCTTGGGTATACAGTAGGAGAAAACATCATACAAATGGGTCCTAGTGTTACCTGAAAAGTCAACAAGACCGGTATTAGTCTAAGGGGTAAGTGAACAAAATTGTTGTGTGACACCTTCCAGAACACAGCACAATACAGTTGAAGGAATACTGGATATAAATCACAGTCCACGGCCTGAATTTTTACTCTAACAATGATAAGCTTGGTATTTTGATCAATGCTCTTAAGTTCTTTGAGATGTGGTTTCCTCATCTGTAAAATAGGGGAGTTAATAACAATTTCACAAGATTCTATGTGATATGCTTGGCATAGCATGTTTTTAGTATCATCCCTTCTTTCCCCACATATCCCATGATTTCCAGAATCTCTGCATTTTCTAGCATCCCTACTTGCCTTATGGAATCTAAGTATTCCGTCTTGCTTTGCCTTTTACATATATTGGTGTGTTTCATCTTTTAACTCTAACTCCCTTTGTGTTTCATATTTCTCCTCTTCCAACAACTCTTATTGCCTGCAATTAAAGTAAGCTCTGTGTCTTTGTATAACAATAAATGAATATGACAGTCTCAATTTTTGAGTCTGTACTATTTGCTAGAAACATGCTAAGAGTTATCTTACTTAACATTTATAGTGGCTCTAAAGTAAATATATTTTAGATAAAGAACAAAATTCAGAATATCTGTGACTTCATTTCTTTAACACATATTTGTTAAATTCCTAATATGTACCCAGAATAAGGGATAGAACAGACATTGCCAATTTATCAAAATTCAAACCCATGATTTAACCACACTCCTACATGCTCTAATTGTCAGATTTTTCTTTACTAAATAATTGGTAGGAATTTATAATAAAAGATGGGCGTAAAAATGCATTCCTATGTCTAATTTTTTCAAAGAGCTTGTCAGAAACTTCAATTTTATTATCTTTTCTGATCCATGGATTCTAGAGAAAAGGAAATGGAAGTAAAGTGCATGAACTTTGGAAATGGCAGAGGTAGGATTTGATCTGGGTTTCTCCCCTCCTTATGCAATTTCTTCTTCTCATTTTAACACACTATCTCTGTCAACACAGATAGTGTCTTCTGTATTATTAAGGAAATGCTAGGCTATGTTGTCGTAACAAGTATAAAATATTAGTAGTTTAATACCTCTATCACTTACTTCTCATTCACTTTGGAGGTGCAGCCTGACTCGGTACGAGATTGGTGCAAAAGTAATTGCAGTTTTTACATTGTTGGAATTTGCTGTCTGATATTGGAATACATTCTTAAATAATTGTGATTATGTTACACATCATTCTAATGGGCATTTTTAATTTTATGTTATTTTGCTAATCATTTATTACTTAATGTTTATTTTATATTTATTTTAGGCTATGGAAATGATGCTAGACAAAAAGCAAATATGAGCAATTTTCTTATTCAAATTCAAAATGGATCATAAAGCAGCAAAGACAACTCACAGCATCAACACACTTGGCCCAGGAACTGCTAACGAACATACAGTGCAGTGGTGGTTCGAGAAGTTTTGCAGAGGAGACGAGAGCCTTGAAGATGAGGAGCATAGTGGTCAGCCATCGGGAGTTGACAACAACCAGTTGAGAGCAACCATCAGAGCTGATCCTCCTACAACTACACGAGAAGTTGCTGAAGAATTCAACATCTACCATTCTATGGTCATTTGGCATTTGAAGCAAATTGGAAAGGTGAAATAGCTCGGTAAGTGGGTGTCTTGTGAGCTGAGTGAAAATCAAAAAAATTATTTTGAAGTGTCTTCTCTTATTCTACACAAGAACAACGAGGAATTTCTTGATTGGATTGTGATGTGTGATGAAAAGTGGATTTTATACAACAAGCAGCAATGACCAGCTCAGGGGTTGGACCAAGAAGAAGCTCCAAAGCTCTTCCCAAAGCCAAACTTGCACCAGAAAATGTCATGGTCACCGATTGGTGGGTCTGCTGCTGCTCTGATCCACTACCGCTTTCTGATTCCTGGCGAAACCATGACATGTGTGAAATATGCTCAGCAAAATGATGAGATGCACTGAAAACTGCAGGACCTACAGCCAGCGTTGGTCAACAGAAGGGGCCCAATTCTTCACAACAATTCGTGACCGTCCCTTGCACAATCAACACTTCAAAAACTGAGCGAATTGGGCTAGGAGGTTTTGCCTCATCCACCGTATTCACCTGACTCCTCACTGACCAACTATCACTTCTTTAAGCATCTTGACACGTTTTTGCAGGGAAAACACTTCCACAACCAACAGCTTGCAGAAAATGCTTTCCAAGACTTTGTCGAATCCCCAAGCACAGATTTTTAGGCTGCAGGAAATAAACTTATTTCTCGTTGCCATGATATGTTCATTGTAATGGTTCCTATTCAAATGAATAAAGATGTATTTGAGCCTAGTTATACGGATTTAAAATTCACGGTCCCAAACCGCAATTACTTTTGCACCAACCTAATAGGTAGGCTCTGTTCATTGTAGAACTCGGGATAACTGAGGCTCTCAACTAAAATGTGTCTCTGGGATCACCACCACAGGAGTAAGGGAACAGGGCTACTCATGCGCATGGCTCCTGCAGTTTCTATACAAAAATCACATGTGTGACTTCGCTCACATTTCACTGGCCAAGATGTCACATGGTCCCACCTAACAAAAGGCGTGCAATATTCATTCCTACTGTATGTTTTGAAGAGGAAGAGCACAAAACTTTCTGGAAATACTTTGAAGCACTTTAAATACACACGCACACACACATACACACACACAAACGTGTATCAAGAAAAGAATATAAGAACGAGTTTTTGTAGCACCGTGTCAGTCTGGAGAAACAACAAAAGCCATTGACCTTCTAGTTCAATCTAGTACAATTTTTGTTTGGTTTTGTTTTTTCTTCTACAGTAAAATGATTCAATATTATTTATCTATAACCATGCACCTTCTTAAATGTTTCATATTGTTAGATTTGAAGTCATTTCTATTCCATAAGCATTTGAATAGATTACACCAAAATAACGCTTGGTTGAAAGTCAAAAAGTTATCTCTTAAAATGCCCTCCTCAAGTTCTCCACTTTCTTTTGTTTTTCTCTGAAATTAGCATTAAAAACGAGTCTCAGAGAAGTGAAGCCTTGACTCCTTTAGGCTTTGGGAACCTTGGTTCTTTAGGAACCTTGGTTCTTTGGTTCCACTGTTCTGTCATAAGTAAGATGCTATTTATTAAAATAGATTCCCTTCACTTTCACTATTTACTTATTTATTTGTTAACTGACTTATTTACTTATTTGATCATTTATTAAGAGAAAGCTGTGGAGGCAAGTATTGGGTTAGCAATAATATGTTTCTGAGCAAGTTACTGGTAGAGAAACTCTCTCCTTGTAGGTTTAAGAGTCAAAAACATGTATTCAGATCACAATTTTACTACCTTTTAACTTTGTGACCTAAGCCACTTACTGAACCTTTTCAGTTCTGAAAAATGAAGGTCATCCCTCATGTGTGATGCAGGAAAAGGGACAAAAAGAGTGACCAGGCTGGACACGCTTGCTCACACCTGTAATCCCAGTGCTTTGGGAGGCTAAGGCAGGAAGACCTCTTGAGGCCAGAAAAGTTCAAGATCAGCCTGAGCAACATAGTGAGGCTCCAACTCTACAAAACAATTTAAAAATTAGCCAGGTGTGGTTGCCTGTGCCTGTAGTCCTAGCTGCTTGGGAGGCTGAGGCAAGAGAATTGCCTGAGCCCAGGAGATTGAGGCTGCAGTGAACAAATGCACTCCAGCCTGGGTGAGAAAGTGAGACCTTGTCTCTCTCTAAAAACAATAAGAAAGAAGAAGAGTGAGGTCTGCATGGTTGACAGCCCTGGCATCACCTACATTGCCTGGCTCAGGGCTAACTTTAACCTGAGCACTGACTTGAGTGAAAATGCTTAGAAATTGGGAACTCAGTTTCTAAAAAGGATTCTCAAAAATGAATTCCAGATTGAGCACCCAACAACCAGGCGTGGAAATGGCCCAGACATCAGTGTTAGCATATATTTCATTCCGTGCCTTTTCAGCTCCCCCAATGTTATTAACATTCATCCCAAGCTGCTGCTGAATGTACTGAGGTTCATCAATGCTTGACCACTTTCTGTTTCTGTTCTTTAGAATAGATTTAGCCTATGCTGTGGACTGAGTATTTGTGTCTCCACAAAACTCATATATTGAAATCCTAACCCTCAATGGGATAGTACTTTGAAATGGGGCTTTTGGGAGGAAATCAGGTCATAAAGGTGGAGTCCCCATGATGGGATTAGTGCCCTTAGTAAGAAGAGACAGGAGAGAACTTTCTGGAGGCAGGTTTTTTCACAATAAATTTTAATAACTTAAAAAAATTTTTTTTAAAATTTCAATAGTTTTTGGGGAACAGGTGGTGGCTGGTTACATGAACAAGTTCTTTAGTGGTGATTTCTGAAATTTTGGTGCACTCGTCACCTAAGCAGTGTACACTGTACCCAATATGTAGTTTTTAACCCTCACCACTCCCCACCCTTTCCCCTGAGTCCCCAAAGTCCAATGTGTTGTTCTTATGCCTTTGTATCCTCATAACTTAGCTCCCACAGATGAGTGAGAATATTCTATGTTTAGTTTTCCATTCCTGAGTTACTTCACTAAGATATCATCTCCAGTTCCATTCAGTTTGCTGTGAATGCTTTTATTTCATTCCTTTTTATGGCCGAGTAGTATTCCATGGTGTATATATATATATATATATATATACCACCTTTTCTTTATCCACTTATTGATTGATGGGCATTTGGGTGGGTTCCATATTTTTGCAATTGCAAATTGTTCTGCTATAAACATGCATGCAGTTTTTTATAAGCCAGGAAGAATAGCCTCACCAGACACCAGATCTACTGGCACCTTGATTTTGAACTTTACAGCCTCTATAACTGTGAGAAGTAATTGTTTATTATTGTTATTAGCCATCAAGTCTTTGGTATTTTAGTTACAGCAGTTCAAACTCACTAATATACACCATAAGCTTCAGATTCCACAATATACCAGGGAATTTCTTGCATCTCAACTTCATTTAGTGTGAGCCATTGTTGAGTCTGGATTTCAGTCAACCAATCCAGAAAGCAAAACAATTATAATCACTCTGAGCTACTTGGGTCAGCTCATTGCATATAGGCTCTGGTACATGTACCAGTATTGGCTAATTTGGCCCAATCTGTTTATGATTATTTCTACCTAGTACAGCTCCCTTTGACTCTAACCGCACATTTCCGCCAGGTTTCTGCTGATAAAAAATAACTATTGCCATTTTTGTTGTTTTAGCCTTTTCTTTCTGGTTCACACTTTGTACTTGACCCCTTTTGACATATTGGGAACCTATTCTAACTTCAGAACTGGAATCAGTGAGGTGATTAGGATGGCTAAGAGAAGAAATGGCATTCTTTATGCAGTAGATGAGTTAGTTGGATATGGGGCATTTGGGAGGTAGTTAGGTCATGAAGGTGTAGCACTATTGATGGAAGAAGTGTCTTTATGAGAAGAGTTACAGAAATCTTACTTCCTCTCCCTTTCTCTTCACCATCGAGAGAACACAGAAAGGAGACCATCTACAAGCCAGAGAACAGCCTTCACTAGACACTGGATCTACTCGAGCCTTGATTTTGATCTTCCCAGCTTTCAGAACTGTAAGAAATAAAGGTTTGCTGTTTAAGCCACCCAATCTATGGTATGTGTTATGGGAACCTGAACTAAGGCAGCCTGCAAGAATAATCTGCCTCATGTTTTCTAAAGGAGATTCCTTAAATATGATTCTCCATTTGTTCTTCATACAGTAGTAATAGTACTAATGGTGATAGTAGGTGTAGTCCTAGAAGTAGTTGTTTTAAAAGACACAGATATGAATTGAGAAGAGCGAAGAAAACGAAAATAAGTTGCTTTAGACCAAACTTGTCGAACCCGTGCCCACAGCCCACATGTGGCCCAGGATGGTTTTGAATGCAGCCCAACACAGATTCATAAACTTTCTTAAAATGTAAAAATTTGTTTATAATTAAAAAAAAAACTCATCAGCTATCATTAGTGTTAGCGTACTTCATGTATGGCCCAATACAATTCTTATTCTTCCAATGTGGCCCAGGAATCCAAAAGATTAGATCCTCCTGCTTTAAACCCAAGTAATATAAGGTCCTTCCCAGGGTTGTGCACTTTAGATGACTCTGTATCCTGGTCCTACTTAGCTCTGTCCCATAGGGCAAGACGTTCATTAGCACAAGGCGTCTTTTCTAGGCCACGGTAGGTTGATTGAGGCACTGGAATTCCCTGACCCAATGTCCCTGAATCCACTTTTATTCTTGCACAGGCTTCTTGCTCAGTTGACCTCTTGAAGTCTCGGAGGAATGGCTATTTGTCAGGGTATGTGGGGAAGCAGGTATGTGGGAATGAATGGAGCTTGGACTTATGGGCTGTGTTCACACAGAAGTGTGTTAAGGCCCTTCATACTGAGAACAGAGCTGCGATGGGAAAAGAAGGGGTGAAGTACAGGGGTCTACAGTCATGTCCTTGCCTCAGGCCCTGCAAATTTCAGAGATGAGCTTTAAAGAAGTGTGTGTGTGTGTGTGTGTGTGTGTGTGTCAGAGAGAGACAGAGAGAGGTGCAATACTCGCATTTGTAGTTTTAGGTTCTTGTAATTGCATTCCTATTTTTTTAGGGAAAGGAAAACTGAAGCTTCTGTAAAGAACTTGATAGGGTCAGATCAGGGAGCTCTCTTTGATTTTATTGTGCTCTGATACGAAGTGAGCACACACAGGCACAGTGAAAGAAAAGAGAGACACTGAATGTTCAGACCATTATAATTGCCATGGGGAAACCAAAGCTGCTGTTTTAGCTTGAATTAAAAAAAGCAAAACCGTCCGGTTCCGTTCGATTGTGGCTACCGAGGCAGCTCCTGTGTTTCCACCCTCCCTCATGTATCCTTACAATTAACCTCAATTCCCTGAGGCTCCATTCTGTTTCTTGCAAATTCTGTTTCTAACACAGCTGTCTAGGAGAATAATTATCCCCGACACCACTGCCGCTTTCCTCATGCCTACTGAGACCCACAGCTAAGATGTTATGAGAGATTCCTGTGTTTGTGTTTAAAGTTTGTAAAATCAAAGCACTTTAACAAACTACATATATGCCCCCTGTTCTCTTCAGCTGGTAGGACGCAAATACTATGAAAGACTCATGCTTGCTTTGCAGATGGAGAAATTGACCTGGGGGAAGTTTACTGGCTGGAATCAATGGGTGAATATCCGAATGGTCCAAGGTGGCTGTTTGACCCCAGATCGTTCCTTCATCTGTGTATTTATGCTCCTTGACTGTACATGTTACATGAACAAGTTCTCCTTGGTCTATTCTGAGAGTTTGGTAAAAAGATACAGTGTCTACTTCAAGCCTTTTCCCTGTTTTGTTTTTCTGGGTTTTGGTTGCTTTTGCAAAGCACTGAGCAATTCATCTTATTGACCTGCCGCAGAGGCCTATCATTTCCCTCACAGTTCTAATTTCTATCTCCTGTTGAGAACCATTGTGTGAAGGCATTGTTAGGTTTCCATGCCCACTCAATCCCCAGCCTCTCTTCTTAAACTGCCAACTGCGCCAATTAGTACCACATGTGATGGGAGTTTGCAGCATGGTTATTGCTGCCAACTCCTCCAAATGTGGCCAAAATGCAAATTGGCCTACAGACAAGTTTTTGGGTGTGAGTTCAGGGGGAAAAGTTTAAGTATCACAGCAGCATAAATATCAGTTCTTTCATTCCCTGAAGCTCCTGGCATGCTCTATAGCTTTAAAGTGAAATATGTAAAAAGACCTGGAATGTTCCAAAAGAGAAAAATATGGGAAAATGCTGAAATCAAATAAAATTGGAAGAGTAAATCACTTAAAACTTAGTTGAAGCACATTAAAGAAAGAGAAGTGTGCCTGGAGTTTCAAGTCTGTAACTGGTTATCATCCCAATGAAAACCACTGAAATTTCTCCGTTAATGGCAAATCAAGCACTAGTTACATCTCTCAGCCTCTTTGAATCTCTTTTTATTTTTATTTTTTCAATTACAAGTCCTACTGTTTGTGTCAGGAGTCATTCTTGTGACTACTTTAATTTCCTCCCTATTTCCCTGTGTCTTCTTCTCCGTGGATGTGCTCTGCCACCTTCAAATGTAACAAATTCCTCAGAGTTTATTGCCACAGAGTTTATTGCTGTGATAGTTCTGTCTTAAGGGCGAGCTCAAATCTGGCTCTATCTTCCCCCCAGATTTAACAAGGATCCTTGACAAGTTTTCCTATTCATCTCCACCACAGTCTGTGGAAGTGTGTGTACAGAAATGACACAAATGGACACTATTATACATCAGAAACTCTCTTAGGCACTTTATTGTATCAGAGGAGCCTTGATTTACTGATTAAGTAATTCCTACAAGGTAATTTTTGTTTTCCCCATTATAAAATGAAGAAACTGAAGTTTAACAAGGGAAAGAAATTTGTTTACATTCATACAGCTACAAAAGGGGTAAATCTGGTATTCAGACCTGGTTCTATCTCATTCACTAAATGATATTGTCATGTAAAACAAGAAGGATCATAGAGAATGCAATTTATAAGTCATTACCATGTACCAGGCATAATGCTAGATGCTTTACATACAGTTTTACTAACCTTTACTATAAAATTCAAGGTATTACCTACAAGATGAGCTCATCCAGCAGCCTGGGCAACAAGAGCGAAACTCCCTCTCAAAAAAAAAAAAAAAAAAAAAAAAAAGGAATCTACCTGTAAGTCACCAGTCATAAGCTTTGTTTTCATTTTTAACTTTTAGTGGAATGGCTAATACACCCTTCAGGAACCCCACTACCATAAAATCAGCATAAGACTTTTGGTCCCTGAACACTGGTTCACACACTGCTATGAGACTGTGTTTCCCCAGTCTTTTCACTTGTATGAAGTTCCTTGTGCAAATAGAGGCATTCAGGGGGGAACATTTCCATGCTTTCTTTCCACCTGCTGGTCACCAACCATTAAACAACCATATGTAGGCTCACCTTATTACATCCCTTGATGAGACATATTTATAGTTGCATTGGCCAATTAGCTTTTTGGTCAAATCAGAATTAAGATATATCTCTGTATTTCTTCTGTTCATCATGTCAATGAGTTGTCCGTATCATAATTTGGGCTTTCACAAGAAGAGAAAAGAAAGAAAAGAAAAGAAAAGAAAAGAAAAGAGAAAAGAAAAGAAAAGAAAAGAGAAAAGAAAAGAAAAGAAGAGAAAAGGAAAAAAAGTGCCCACCAGATCAACTAACTTCCCTAATGTATCAAACTTTCATCCTAAGATTTAAAAGGGTCATTTCTGATCCAGCTGGTTTAGTCAGTGACCTGAGCTCTGTGCATATCCCGTTTCCAATGCCCAGCAGCACAAACCACAGTCTGTCTAAGTATCTGCATGGAAAACAACCCTAACCAAAGATTACGCATTTTGGGCTGGGAAAGGCAATCCATTCCATTTAAAAACATCTGCCAGAAAGGTCAGACGCAGGCTGGCCAGTTTCTGGTCTTCCATTCTAGAGATTGCTTTGGTTGCAAATACTGTGTCCAAGGGAAACTAAAATTCGAAGAGAACACTTCAGGCAGAAATCTTCGACGGTTATGAACTCAGACTCAGTTCAAACTAAGATTTCAGAGATTCTTTTCAAAGGCATTGGGCCAGAGAGTTTTTAAGCGGGTGAGAGAATGTATTACTCTTATTCGAGAGAGAGAGAGAGAGAGAAAAAAAAGGAGAGAGAGAGAAACACTACTGTTAGTTCACTTTAAATTCAGGAGTTTGCTGTCTTTTCTATAAAGGCATAAAGACATTTTTTTAGTTAACCAATATGCTGCCAGCAAAATATGAAGCATTTGATTTATTTTTTTTCTTTTTGTGAAAAGCTATGCTACCACTCAAGTTAGTTTAAAATGAAGTCCCTCATAATAATATGCAGTTTAAGCAATGAAAACAACAGAGACTATCGGTTTCCATTTCAGGGGAGGGGAATGAAACATTCCTTCAACTTGGGGTCGGTGAACACATACTGTTACAATTCCATACAAGCCTGTGCCCCCGAAGAGCTCATTTCCCTGATCTGATCTACCCAGAGATGTATCTGTCGGGGAAATCCATTACCAATCTCCCAGCAATGCTAAATAAAGTGAACCGCTCAGGACAGCACACTGCACATGTACAAGAATCAAAACCTACTACTATTTATTGGCTACTAAGATAAATTTCCTTTTATGAGCCACAAATATGGCTTTAATTTAGCGAGGTTTATTTTGAATTGGTGGGGAGGGATGGGGAATAAAAGGAGAGGGGAACTTTCAGAACACTCACATGTAAAGGGAACTGCACGTTTCCACTAATGGGCTTTCAGCTGGTTTTACCAGAAAGAGAGGAACACCAATCCAGTAATCTTTCTTGCACAGATCGGATTCCTGTCTCTGCATTTCCACCTGTGGTAAGGGTTAAATCCAGAGGTGCCTTAACCTCAGGTTGCTGGGAAACAACATCTATCATATACCTTTGTGTTTTGACTGTTTTCACTGTTTGCTAATTACATTCTACAGCAAATGCTTGATCCAGAAAAATGAAGCCATAGGATTTGTTTCCCTTACGTTTAAGGCTGGGCTTCAGATCACATGGGTGTTGTTAGGATGGTCATTAAGGTCTTCTGCATCCATCAGAAGTATTAGCATAGTTACTATTTTTTGGATATATATCTGCATTGTGATTTGAAGTTCAATGTGCTACCGGAGTGTGGTAGATTAAAGACAGCTAGAAGTTCTTTGAGAAACAGAGTCTAACTCCACTCCCCTGGGGCTGGCCTAAGTGACTTGTTCCACTAATAGGATGTGAAGGAAGTAATGGTTGGACATTCCAAGGTTAGGTTGTAAGAAGCCTGGCAGATTCCCCTCAGGTCTTTTGGAATTCTTTTCCCAGTGTTTCTTGCACTGCCGTGTAAGAAGTTCACAAGTGACCCCCTTGAACCAACACCATCAAGTTGTAGGCTCCTGGCTCAGCATTCTAAGCTGAGTCCAGCATTTGGGGGCATCCCTGTAAAGGTGCCAGGCATGATTTATCTCTACTGGACCTGCCTGTCTACCTGCTGAATACGACCAAGTTGAAAACACCTGGAGTAGGAAAAACTTCCCAGCTCACCTGTCACCTCAGGAACCATGACAGTAGTAATCAACCATTGCTTTAAACCATTAATTTTGGAAATGTTTGCTAAGAAGGAATAGACAATTGAATCTAGCATAATTCAACAATGGAAGCGCACTACTTCATATGCTGGAATGGTCATCTGGTTCTTGTGTCTTTTTTTGCCTTTTTTTTTTTTTTTTTAATTCTTCGAATCTCAGATCAATTGTTACTCCCTCTGAAAGCCTCTCCTGCCTCTGCCTCTGCCCCGCCTAGAACAAATTAGATCCTCGATCTTTCTTTTAAGCTCTCCTCCCTCAAATTCAGTTCACTGAGGGTAGGTAATTTTTAAATTGATTAAACATTTATTCATGCAAGAAACATTTACTGTATACCTACAAGTATAAATCATCATGTTCACAGATGGAAAAATTGTGAAAAGTTTTTCTTTGCTGTAGTTTCTCCTCAGACCTAGCATATGCATAGTTGGAGTGTGATACATGGCAATTTTTACTAACTCCAAACTGTCGAGGTGCTCTCTTCACTTGTAACTAACTGGTTTGATCTGAATTGCTACACCTACTGTTGTAAAATAGAGATCACAAATGCTGATAGCAAATATAACAAAGTTCAAATTCTGGCTCTGCCAAACATAAGACATGTGACTGAATCAAACTTTCTTTTGCTTTCTTTCAGAATAAAAGTAACTTGCTGAAACCAGAAGGCCTGGGGGTTAATTCCCAGCTCCATTGCATCTTCGTAGTTTGTCAGTTTCCCCATGGGTAAAGTAGGACTAATATTATCCAACTCTTAGGGTGGTTATGATAATTACATGAGTTAATACATAAAGTGGCTTAAAACAGAGTCCTACACACAGTAGGCACTGTAGAAGTGTTTGTTAAATGAAACTATTTTAAGATGTACTTTTTAGGATAGAACCTGGTATATAATGGGAAGGATGAAAAATACTATTTTTCATGCCATTTTTTTTTTGTCCGTTTGAGCTACTTGTCACTTAAAAGGAAATAGCAAATTTATACATTTTTATATTTTTAATTTTAAGTAATGTGTGAGCTGCAAAGTAATTTTGTTTCAGACTACATGCGAAATGTATGTAGGTGAGCCAAGTGATTTGTTTATCCAAGAGCACACCTGTTAATTCAGGATTAGCTTATGGTAAAAACACTCAGATGGGCATTAGCCCAGTGAATTTTAATTCTCTCTCTTTCACTCCTTTTTTTTTTCTTTTTAAATCACCTCATTTATTATTGGTTTGCAAACCTAATACTACTGAATGGCAGTGAACTGATATTTGATCAAATTCTAAGTCCAACATAATGAAACTTTGTCTCTACTAAAAATACAGAAATTATCTGGGTGTTGTGGCAGGCACCTGTAATCCCAGCTACTCGGAAGGCTGAGGTAGGAGAACCACTTGAATCCAAGAGGTAGAGGTTGTAGTGAGCCAAGATCTCACCACTGCACTCCAGCCTGGGCAACAGAGGGAGACTCTATCTCAAAACAAACAAACAAACAAACAAAACAAAACAAAACATTTCTAAGTCACATGTATATTTTTTCGTTGAGAATTATTTCAATTGCTTAATACTTATATCACATCTAGAGAGAGGTGGGAGAAAGGCAAGTAAGAAGGGAGATAGAGAAACAGAAATATCCAAGACACAATATATTTCTTGGCAATCCAGTATTGCTGAAGTTAACTCATTTCAGTTTCATAAAGATCTGACACTAAAGTCATAGACCTTCAATTACATTTAACTTGCTAATTATATTCTTTAACTTAGGTAAATATAGAAATAGGAACGTTTAGTTTTTACAATTACTTATGGGCAGTTAGATATCCTTAGAACTGGTAATTACACTGGCAAATTACACTTATTGTGTAAAGCTACATAAATATGGATATATACATAAATGCATATATTGAATGCATACAATACTGATGTTAAGTGTTTTATTTAAGCCAACCATGCCTCCAGTAAATTTCTGCAGCCCACAGATGGAGAGACGAAGAATTTTAGAAAACTATATTTATATCTAATTTCTAGGGAGATATCAAATGGTGATTGCCTGAAAAAAATAAAGAAGAGCCAGCTAATTGCAAAGGCATGGAATTAAATAAAGCAACCAGAGAACATCATGTACAACAAATGCCAAAAGTAGTAGGGATGAATGTAATGGGTGAAGAGTTCGAGGTTGTCCTGTGTGCTTCTCCTCTTCACTTTCATTCTGTCTTGTCGTTTTCTCTAATATAGGACCTCCCATTTCTTATTGCAAAGTTTCATCTTCTTAGTTTATTTTCTGATCAGACTGTGGGTTCCTCAAGAGAAATCCTGAGTTATGAGGGCTGCTACACACGTTTCTTTAAGATTTAGTAAGAGTTGGGCAAACTCACTACCAACAACCATACTGAGCTTCAGGATAAGACTAGAAATTTAAAGCTATATATGTAGGATTTCCTGTCACCTACTGGCTCCAGCTTTGGCTCCTTAGACAAACTGAGACATGAAGAGAAGTTCCACTTGGCA